>NC_133336.1:15585425-15731885 GCF_042186555.1 Aquarana catesbeiana
AATAACAATTGGTAGAAGCAGTAGTGGTAAGCTGCAGGAAAGAAGTATCTTTTATTTATTTGGGGGTGGGGGGGGGGGGGGGGTATTTGTAGAGAAACAGTTGTTGAAAGTCAACAAACTGAAACCTTAAAAGATCAATAACGGTAAAAATTAGACATGGCCGTCTGGTAGTCATAGGATTAAAGGATTTTAGGGCTTAGTCATTCATCCTAAGCCTAACCAAAAATTGTCCCTGGATGCCAGCTCCTTGTGCTCCCACAGCACAGCACAATTCCATGGAAGTACAGCTTTGTGATTGCATTGAAAGTATAATTCTCAAAAGTCTTTAATCACCACAAGGAAAGGATATTAAACCAAAAAGTTGAATAATTACAATATTCTAGTATATGTTAGATAAATTCTTGGCTTGTGAACCACTTGTGGTTCTCAGATACTGTAAAATGGTCAGCCCAATAAACTAATAATTGTTTGTTTTTGTTTTTTTGGAAGATACTAACAATGAGTAAAATTGATGTTTTCCTAAAATTTGGTAAAAATTAGAGAGAGCTTATAGAGATGTTAACATTTTGAAGTCAACGCAGCAGGTGAAATTAAGGTTGTTTTGGTTGTTTTTTCAGGAGGGTGGTGGGCTTGGTTCATGCCAAGATTGAGGCAGTCTTCCTAGACAAAGTTCCTTCCTACGAAAAAACTATGGAGACCCCTGGATCGTCCACTTCCTACCCCCTAACCTTGATGACTCACTCTTACTACCGTGATTTTTAAGTGATATGGCCTCCTAAAGGCCTGGGACCTCTCTAGGGACCCCAATTCCTCTTGCCCCCCCAATATCTCCCCCCCCCACCCACTGATTAAGCAACTTACCTGCACCTCGGCTGAGATACCCATTAAACCTAATGTCCCCCTAACCCCTTCCGCCTTATCTAAATCTATTTCTACAGCCTAGCTTTCACTCATTTTTAACCACTTCAGCCCCGGAAGGATTTACCCCCTTCCTGACCAGGCCATTTTTTGCAATACGGCACTGCGTCACTTTAACTGACAACTGCGCGGTCATGCGGCACTGTACCCAAACAAAATGTATGTACTTTTTTTTTCCCATAAATAGAGCTTTTTTTTGGTGGTATTTGGTATTTTGGTGGTATTTGATCACCTTTTTTTTTTTTTGCGCTATAAACAAAAAAAGAACGACAATTTTGAAAAAAACACAATATTTTTTACTTTTTGCTGTAATACATTTCCCAAAATTAAAAAAAAAAAAAACAAACAAATTTCTTCCTCAGTTAAAAACTTGCAATAAGCGTATATTGATTGGTTTACGCAAATGTTATAGCGTCTATAAAATAGGGGATATACTTATGGCATTGTTATTTTTATTTTTTCGTTTTACTAGTAATGGAGGCAATATGCGATTTTTATCAGGACTGCAACATTGCGGAGGACAGATCGGACGCTTTTGACACTTTTTTGGAAAACCACTGACATTTATACAGCGATCAGAGCTATAAATAGCCACTGATTACTGTATAAATGTCACTGGCAGGGAAGGGGTTAACACTAGGGGGCGATCAAGGGGTTAAATGTGTTCCCTCAGTGTGTTCTAACTGTAGGGGGGTGGGACTGCCTGGGGGGAGGAGACCGATCGTTGTTCCTATATATATACTAGGGACACACAATCTGTCTCCTCTCCTCTGCCAGAATGGGGATGTGTGTGTGTCAGAAAAAAAAAGTCAGGAACGGAAGTTCAGGATGAAGCATGGTCAAATACAAAATAGCAGAATGAAAGCCTGGTCACGAGTCGCAGAAGCTGACAACCACTCAGAAACTCTTCTTAGTTGTGCTTAGCTTTAAATAGTGCCATGGGTGCCAAAATGACCAGTGCTGGATGTACATGCTAAATAATGCTATTGTGCAAGCATATTAGAGAACATACATAGCCTTAAGCCTATGTACTGGTTCAAAAGCTGCACCATGAGCATGCACAGTTGTGTACTCAATCTTCCTGATGCTAGAAGTCTGCTTAAAAGAAAAAAACAGAAACAAGCTCAACAGCCATGAGCCCATGGTAGATGTTGCCAATCTGTACACCATGTTATGGAACAGCATGGTTCTCAGGGACGGTCTCAGCAGCAAAATACATTGGTAGCGCATATGTGGCTGTGGAACTAATGTAATTTTGACAATTAGCTTGCCTTGCATGTAGTAGCAACTGAATTCAATTCATCTTGATAAAATGCTTTTTTTTTTTTAGGTAGTTTCAGCTTGACACATGCTTTTTCATCAAACAGTAATAGATCTGCTTTGACTGACAAACAAAAATTGGCCCGTAGACTGCTGTGATTGTTCTTGTTTCCACTGATGCAAAACAGTCATGACAAAAGAATGTACCACCATGGGATCAAATCCCCCACCACCCTTGCCCCTTTTACCCTATTAAATAAACCACTTACAACCATTAGGTTGGAAAGAGCAAGGCCATAGCTTTATTAAATTCCAACACATAACATGTGAACACATTTAACCAGTGCCAGTCACAGTCGTACTGTGAGCACTCAATACCAAAAGGGGGAAGTGGGGCCTGTCCTTACCATAACTGCTGGACAGGCAGCCTAGTTCCAATTTTTCCATCAATGGCATAGCACATTACAGCAACTTTAAATGCTGGCAAGGTCAAAAAACCGCAGCAAGCTGTGACATACCATAACCGAGGAAAAAAGGGGCGGGAGTGTAGGCAGCTCTTCCATCCACTTCTTCCGAAAGACCCAGAATTTCCTGGGGCACACGTTCCCTGAGCTCAGGCCCATCCCCCCGTGTTTCCACCAATCATCACCATCCACCCCTTTGTCTGGCATATGGCCATGCCCACATCAGTCAAGGCTCTCCCTAGGGGGGGTTCAAGAGGCCTTCATGCTGCAGGCCATTTACTGTCAAGCTCATATTAAGAATTAAGGGACTGCAGACTATACAGCAGTGTAAAATTGGCTGCCAACAGGACAGTTATAATGAGGAAGAATTGCCCAAAATGTACCAGACAAAAGGGGTATAGCCATGTGGGTCTCATTACAACAATTATGGGACCACAGATGACACAGCAGTGTTAAAATGGCCGGCAGCAGGACAATTCTACATAGCAAGGCTAGACCAAAATTTGAGACAATGGGGTTGATTTACTAAAGGCAAATAGACAGTGCACTTTGCAAAGTGCAATTTCTCCAGAGCTTAGTAAATGAGGGTGAAGCTCTGCTGATTTTCATCATCCAATTATGTGCAAGCAAACATGCTACTTATTTTTATATTCCTTGCAGGTCATTGGGTATTCTTTCCCAAGTGAAGCTTTACCTCATTTACTGAGCTCTGGAGCAAGTCTATTTGCCTTTAGTAAATCAGCCCCAAAGAGCACAGGCTGGGGCTTTACTATCACAATTATTATACTTAAGTGGATACAGCAGTCTGACCAGAATCAGATCAATTTTAGTTAGTGATAATAAGTCTAACTGCTGTATGCCTAACTTTTATTTTATCTATGGGGATAGGGGGATTACAGGGATATCATGTGATGTGGTTTAGGTGCACACTGTTCTCACACGTATCTTCTTTTTCTTTAAAATGATGCCACCCAAGCTGACAATTTTTCAAAACAACCAGATCTTCTGGAGTTGGAATTTGTGACTAGATCAAAGAATGGCAACTGGTACGGGGGCATTTGCATTGCTAATATTTAGTAATTCCGAACAGAGATGTGGTGTGAGTATAAGATTGTTTACTAGTCGAACAGTGCCACCAAAAGCGACCTGCCTGTGATTGTCTGTCTTCAATTATGGAAGCAGTTAGCAGATCTGTTTGGCGCAAACAGCGTAGCGATTGAGTTTTTTGGATGGTGCAATGCACCCGTGTAGTAATGTAAGTGATGCCAGGGAATTTTCACTTTGCAAGGGAATTTTTCCTTTGTAGGAAATGTGGTGAAGATTCCAAAGAATATCCAATCTCATGCAATGAAAAAAAAAGAAAAGGTGTTTTTTGCTTGTACATAATTGGATGATGGAAGACAGTAGAGCTTCAGCTTTTTCACAAAGCTAAGGGGAAATTCCCTTGCAAAGTGACTAAACAATTTACCTTTAGTAAATCAAGCTCACAGCCTTTGAAGAATATTGGAACCTCAAAAAAAAAAAAAAAAAAAAAAAAGACTCAAACATCTACAGCTGCATCTTCTTTTCTGTCACCTGTAGTTTTGGGGTGATTATGTGGTAGGTACTTTTCCCATGAGTTGTGCCTATCCAATCTGTACTTTAGGGCATGGCAGCCCACTTTTACAGAACAAAATGGAAAGTTCACATAAACATCAGTTGCCCATGCAGGGTTTCTTCCACATTAACGTGAATAGTCAACTGAAAATGCCGATCTACCTTGCTCCCTTCTCAGCAGCACTGCTGCTCTTCTTACCAGTCCCTCTTACTGTGTTGTCCAACTCTCCCAGTTTGGCTTACTTGGAATCTAGTCAGAGCTCCCTGCTGCCCGGACCACTCATGGCCTCTGGATAGGGGTTCTCCTGACATCCCAATAGAAGCCCACCTGACTCCTGGGACAAGACCTCCTCTCTCCTGTCTGGGGCACCTCTGACCCCTGCATGAGACCTTCTGTCTCTTGACTCCTGGCTGAAGCACCTCTGATCCCATTGGGGAGACCTCCTGTCTCCTGGCTGAAGAACCTCTGACTCCCTCAGTGAGACCTCCTGTCTCCTGACTCCTGGCTGAAGCACCTCTGATCCCCTCACTGAGACCTCCTGTCTCCTGGCTGAAGAACCTCTGACCCCCTCAGTGAGACCTCCTCCTGTCTCCTGACTCCTGGCTAAGGCACCTCTGATCCCCTCAGTGAGACCTCCTGTCTCCTGACTCTTGGCTGAAGCACCTTTGACCCCTGGGTGAGACCTCCTGTCTCCTGACTCCTGGCTGAAGCATCTCTGACCCCTGGGTGAGATCTCCCATCTCCAAACCAGGAGTCCTGAGCTATCCTCAGGCTTGAGTATACAACGACTCGGCACCCAGTAAAATCTGGACACAGGATTGAAGGTTCTGTCCCACCCAATACATTTTGGAACCTTCAAGCTCCAGCCCCGATCCTGGACTACAAAGTCCAGAGAAAGCTAAAAACACAGCTCATAAACGATAGTCTGGAACCCTTACATTAACCTTTAATATTAATCCTGTGCCATTTTGTCCTACATTTTCACAGTGGCAGGGCCTCACATTGTCACAAACCAAATGCTGATATCACAGTACTTTACTGTAGATATCCTTCTTCTTCCCTTCAAAGAGATAAACCAATGAATAACCCAATTAATCAAAACGTCATTTACTCAGTACATTTTTTTCAATTTCCCTTGCTACTTTTTTTACCGTACTACACACAACTTACCATCAGTATTAAGATACATTTCTGTTATGCAGACATGCAGGGTTTTTACCAGGCCAGGCACTTGCAATTATCTCAGCCTCTATTAGAATAATCTTTGCTTTCATCTACTTTGGAATGTGGATGTAAAATATAGGACCTCCACAAAATGGCTGCTGATGGCAGTAAATGGCCACCATTAGCCACTCACATCACAGGGAAAACATTTACTTCTGAACCTGAATTGTACAGTAATTGCGTAATGACATTTACTATGTGCATAAGCTTATAATCCTCAAGATATGAGATGTTCTGGTCATTTCAGCTTTCAGGTACTAAGAGTTTTATTTTTCAAAAAATGAAACTTAATGTATCAAAATAAACAAGCTTTAAAAGATGTAATATGCGGTTTGAATGGTATTTCCATTTATAAAAAAAAAGATGCATTCTCTTTCAATGGGCATTTTTTTTTAAACTGTACAATAAGTAGACAATTATTTGTACCATTTAACTTATTTTTCATCGGTTACCAAATCTGATTTTCTGTTTTCTATTTTTCTTTATGAAATCGGTACTCATCGAAATTACACAGGAGCAATACAGAGAAATATGTGACAAGTAGCCAGACAATGATACAATACAGTCGCATCCTATAATATAGAGTACAGCATGAGTTCAAAACCTGGAAGATTATAGGAAAATAAAGTTTAACGGGAAGACTAATAATATACAACTGTATAACCAAAACCGCTCATGATAGCATGATTTTGAAAAATGTAAATGAATGTTAAATAACTTGGAGTTTTCCTCCTCCATCACAATGGAAGACAGATACCTTAAAGTGGTTGTAGAGGCACAAGGTTTTTTACCTTCATGCATTCTATGCATGAAGGTAAAAAACCTTCTATGTGCACCCCCCCAATACTTACCTGACCCAATGTCCACGAGAGCCTTGCCTCTCTGAGGACTCACACCCCTGATTGGCTTTTGGCAGCAGTCTAAATCATTGGCTCCCGCTGCTGTCAATCACAGCCAGTGAGCCAATCAGGAGATGGAGGGGGTGGGGCCGAGCAGTGGCTCTGTGTGAGAATGGACACACAGGGCTGCGGCTTGGGAGAGCACCTGTTTGGGTGTGCCCCCACAGCAAGCTGCTTGCTGTGGGGGCACCCAGCAGGAGGGAGGAGCCAGGAGCGCCGGCATGGGATCCGAGAAGTGGAGGATCTGGGCTGCTCTGTGCAAATCCACTACACAGAACCACAAAACCACTACACAGAGCAGGTGGGTATAACACAGGCTTGGCTTGGCCAATTGCGGCCTGTGTTCCAGTTTTATACAGCCCCACTGGTAATTTGGATATATATATATATATATATATATATCTTTTGTGGCCCCTAACGAGTCATCAAGCACCATGCGGTGCTCGAGGATTTGTTGGGGGGGGGGCCAGAAAAGATATATACAGTATTTATCGTTCAGTTCTGGCAGCCTCGGAGGGGACAGGGAGGGGGGAGGGATGAATGCCATCAGATTACATGCAGGAGAATCTCCTGTTTACTCGGCAGCCTATGTAATAGGAAGTCCTGTCTCCTGGGCTGGCATTGGACGACTGTTCTGTCTATCATAGAGGGCAGGACTTTGTATTAAAGAGGCCGCCGAGTAAACAGGAGATTCTCCTGTATGTAATCTGTTAGCACTTGTCCCGCCCCCTCCCTGTCCCCTCTGAGGCTGCAGATGGGCATCAATCAGGCTGCAGTGATGGCAATGGTGAGGCTACCCTGATGGCAATGGTTAGGCTGCATTCATGTCAATGGTGAGGCTGCATTCAGAGGTTGCATTCATGGCAATGGTGAGGCTGCATTCATGACACTTGTGGAGCTGCATTCATGGCAATGGTGAGGCTGCATTCATGGCACTTGTGAGGCTGCATTCATGGCAATGGTGAGGCTGCATTCATGGCACTTGTGAGGCTGCATTCATGGCACTGGTGAGGCTGCAGATGGGCACTGATTAGGCTGCATTGATGGGCACTGACCCTTACTTTGCTTCACATTTCTTTATTTAAAATATACTGACCCCAACCTTTGTCCCTTACCTTGACCCTAACAATTTCCTTATGTAGGATAGTTCAATTCTATCTGGGGTATAGGAGAAATTGCTCGCATCCCTGATATGGTACACAAAACAAAAAGAAACCCTCTGGTGGGACTTTGAAGGGCAATGACTCCAAAAAGGCGTATACAAAATGAGTAAAATATATTTTTTAATATTGCAAAATATAAAAACAAGGCACAGCATTAACTATGTCAGATAAGATACAAAAACACATAAAAAATTAGTAACATTTTGTTCATCATGAGATCACAACCACTAATTTAAATCACTCTTATGCTAATAGACAGAGTGTTAACCCAACGTGTTTCGAGGTCGTGCGTTTATTCCTCTTCATCAGGAGCAAGTGGTAGAGGTATCTATGATAGCTACAGTTTATAAAGCAGAAAAGAAAACAAAGAATAAAAAAAATAAATGAATAAAAAAAAGTATATATGCATATAATTATACAAAAATAGATACACAGACAAACAATCATTACATTAAGTGGAGCCAGTGTCTACTGACCATGTAGAAGCTGGTGTCTTGCAATGTCACATCAAGAATTTAAAAACAGGGAGATATGGCTGTGCTGGCCCTGCATCGCCCAAGTGGACTGGAGAGGACTGGAGTATAAAACACAAATTTATGTCTCTAAATCTTAGAATAAGAAACCATGCCTATGTAAAAAATTACCATGCCCAGTAAAATATATATTTATGGGGAAAAGATGTATGTAATATATTTTTATGGGCTTATTATGAGATATGGGCCTAGTATGTGTTTACAAGACTCCTGTCAATCAGAGGTGAAAAGCTTCTGTTTGGTGCCTTCAAGAGCATATGCAATATGCATGGTATTTAAGTTACCCTTTGCCTTTGGTGGGTTGTTGAATATTGGTGATGGCCATTTTCGAGACTCCTCAGCACCATAGCTCATGTGGCTTTGGGATGCAAATTTGGCTGACTGTTTATGTCAGGAGAGGCTAACAAACTTGAAAATATATTTGATATTGATTAAGCATCATAGCCAAGTAGGCTTGAGTAGGCATCCAATCCCTTTCTTGAGAAAGATTTGATTGTACCATTTAGACCAATTTGGTAGTAAAAAATAGCCAAAGACTGGACTTGGAGCAACCTGACGGGGAGCTTGATGAGGGAGACCTGAGGGGAACTTGACAGAGGAGAAGGTGGTAAACCTCAATTGAAGGCCAGAGAGGACAGGGGGAGACCCTGATGGAAGCTTGAAGGGAGAGAGCTTGCCTGAGGAGTTCCTGGTGAGACCCTGACTTAATAACCAGATTGGTGGCAGCTTGACTTAGAGCTTGACGGGGGAGCTTGACTGGAGAGATTTGATGGGGAGAGACTTGGAGAGCCTGACGGAGGAGTTGCTGGAGAGACTTGAGGGGAAGCTGGACTAGAGACTTGAATGCTGATTATGGACAGTGGTAATATTTGAGGTGTCTGCTAGCCAGATATCTTTCCAGTTTATGATTGCTGGACTATATTATCTTTGGTTTTATAAGTATTTTCTTTGGTGCAGAGGTTGTATTATTTGCTAGCATCAGGTGCTGTTATTGACGTGTATCTGTAATGTTTATGCCTCTAAAGTATTATTTCATGTAATATTTTCTTATCAAAGACTAAGCTGTTTAATGTTAACTCTTTGTTCAATATAATCTTTTTCACCTACAGTGTGTGTTGTGTGTTTTATTGCCGACTTACCCCTAAAAAGAACGTTGAGAAGAACGTTGAGAAGTGGGCGTAGATTGATAATATTGACATTATTTATTATTGTCTGTATTATTATTTGTGTAATCACCCCCCCCCCATTTTCTTATACCTATAATTAGCAACAGGTGTAGAGGGTTTGCATCAAAAGTTAATGCACCAGATCCAATTACTAAAATATACGTTAAGTATTAAATGCTTAAACCTATTTTGATTAGCCTTAATAGGAAGGCTAGATAGAATGTTGTATAGAATAAAAGAAAGTGATTAACTAAATTCTTGTATTGGTTTTCTTTCCCAGGTTTCTTGCATCTCCATGCTATGCTGTTACCCACCAGAGATTTGGACAAACCTATGTGTTCAGATGACCAGGTGAACACCAAAGAGATGGTTTCCTAAGCAAGGTATCCAGTAAAGCACTTCTCCTAAATAAAAATCTATATTTGTTTTATATATAATTTCTTTTTTTTTTTCTTTTTTTTTAATGGTCTCTTACAATGATTTAATTATTTTTATGTAGCGCACTTGCGATGGAGCCACTGGCTTTGACGATCCAATTTCCCCAAACTTAGTGCACACACGGCAAGGCATACAGCATTTTTTTTCTTTCTCACTAGTTAATATAAACTGTCTAGGGGTATCTTTTGTATGTTTATTGCTACGTTGAGCTTGGATGGGTGGGAGGGACACATTGGATACCCCAGAAAGAACGGAATTGACTGAGGGCACTTATTTTCTCACTATTCTGGTAGAGAGCTTCCACAAAATTCACTACTTGCTGGGAAAATGCCTAGAAATTGCTTCTTTTTTGTAGAATTGAGGACTGCTCACAGGATTTGGGTCAGTACTCACAATGCCACAGGATCGCCAGTTGCCTCCTTTTGATATCTACTGGGCACTTTTAAGTGAGGGAGACATAGACTCATGATATCACAGGACAGCTGGACACTCTACCCGTAACCTCCACCGGGTATCCTCCAGTGAGCTTCTTGAGACCATAAGAAAGAAATCACAGACTTTAGAAGAACAGCCCCCCCCTCAGCTTAGACCGTAGCGGGGGCCTTGATGACCTCCAAGCAGCATCTCCAACCAGGGATACCTGGCAGGACTGATCTCAGAATCCACACACTCTGTTCCAGGCTTCAGGCTATTTATGGGCTCTCCAGCCACCTACTGGACATACCTCTCCAGGGATTGACTGGGTCCCCATACATGCTCAGGCTGCCTTTATATTCTTCCTTCTAGAATCCACGAGAATGTGGGGGAAGCAATTAGGTTAACAGCCTGTGAAACTATGAGTATGCTAGAACAATCAAACCCTGCTCCACTGATTACAGAGCAGCTAAGCTAAATTTACCTAGGATCCTTCACTAACTAGTGGTGGGGTGATACATTTAGAAAGTGTATTTTGCTTTTCTTGCACAATACACAAATAACCATTGATAACTGTACTTCGTACAGTTGAGTTTTTGCATGTAGAGAAGGGAGATAATGTCAGTAATGTTACCAAAATCTAAAATGTACTAGTATTTTTAGAACCCCATTTAGTATTTTAGGATAAGTCCAAATATATTTCAGTGTAAAAACAAGAAAGAGGAGGCGCCTCTGGGTGCAGACGTTTAAAACAATTTATTAAATAGCAGCAACAGCTGGTAATACACTCACATTTGTGTGGTAGATTTCAAACATAACAATGTCCCAGGTCAATCCAGGCGCTCCTTTGTTGCAGCTTGTCAAAGGAGCGCCGCCGTCACAGCACTCATGGCGTGCCATCTTAGGAAACGCGTCGCACATCGCGTGACGTCATCATCCCTCGACAGGATCGGCTGCTCTCCAAGCCTCGTTCTGGTGCCTGTCTCCGCTGTTCGGCCGAGGACATCCAGCGCTTCGAGACTGCTCAGACCCCCTACATCTACCAGCCGAGAGAGATGACTCCACGGACCCCCTGGATTGACCTGGGACATTGTTATGTTTGAAATCTACCACACAAATGTGAGTGTATTACCAGCTGTTGCTGCTATTTAATAAATTGTTTTAAACGTCTGCACCCAGAGGCGCCTCCTTTTTCTTGTTTTTGCAGTACTCTTGGGATAATGGCTTTCACCCCTACCGGAAGGCTGCCTTGAATGTGGACTCTACACATTACTTCTGCCCCCTCCACTTGTAGTGTCATAACACGGACTCATTTTTCATTTATGTTAATGATATTTTTTCAATACTCATTTTTGTACATAACTGTTGATATGGATACAGCTGTCACTATTTGCGCCGATAACTTGTACTATATTTCAGTGTAAACTAACATTTTAATCATTCTAAGCTTTATTAAAGGGCTAATCCAATCAAAATTATTTTACAGTGATGCCGCATACACACGAACGGACATTCCGACAACAAAATCCTGGATTTATTTCCGGCAGATGTTGGCTCAAACTCGTCTTGCATACACACGGTCGCATAAATGTTGTCGGAAATTCCAAACGTCAAGAACGCGGTGATGTACAAGACGTATGACGAGCCGAGAAAAATGAAGAGCCAGTGCGGCTCTTCTGCTTGATTCCGATCATGCGTGGAACGTTGTGCATCGGAATAGTCTACACACGCTCGAAAATTTGAGAACCAGCTCTCAAACATTTTTTGTCGGGAATTCCGACAGCAAATGTCCAATGGAGCCTATACATGGTCGGAATTTCCGACCGCAAGCTCACATCGAACATTTGTTGTCGGAAATTCCGACCGTGTGTATGCGGCATAACAGGTTGTTTGATCTAGGACTCTGGTAACAAGATCTCGATGCTGTAGTGCCTTTGGAAAATGGTGTGTTGCACAACCCCTTGGGAAATTCCTAGTCCTCCTTTTGCATTCTGCATACCATAAAATACCTTAAAATGTACTAGAGAATGAAACTAGCTTGTAATGACTGCGGCAAGATGTGCATATCTGAAAATTGGTGGTGGATTGAAAAAACAAAAATTGTCTGAAAAATCTTGGTAGTACGAGGCCTACTTAGTAGGACTTTTTTTTTAACAATAATCATTCTTGCCATAAGTAAAACTTGAAGCCTTTTAGAAAAGCTCAATGATCAGTAAAAAAACTTTCTTGGACGTTTGTGAGAAATAAAGTGTTTCTAAAGCAAAAATGTTTTCTTTTTCTATAGCAGTGAGAAGGGTAAGAACCCTATGTTAGGCCTTTCTTTGGCCAACTGTGCCTCCATTGTGGAGACTTACCATCTCTCTTTGTCCTGGTGACCATTGTCACCTGGACTGAAAGTGAGGGAAAAAAAAACAAAAATGGAACAGTTTTACAAGAACAGGAGTAGATTGGAAATGTTCCCATAGGGACACTTGTTCTAGTAATGCATTGTCTAAAAGAAGAATTAGAATATTTTGTAGAGTTTTGCTCCTATCTCCTATTGTGTCGAAGTACCAAGAAATTAAGGTACTGTACATATTCCTAATAGAAAGTAGAAAAAAACAAAAAAAACAATTTTGGTTTTAAATATACTTTAATGTCTGCCATATACCTACTGTATATTTGGCAAATAAACAAGTCCAAGTTTACCACTATAACAAATAACTGGAGAAAATATATTTTGATTTGATTTGTTCCTCTTTTATCCTCTATTACCAAATGATATGTATTTTTTTTTATTTCTTTTTTTTCAATTCATATTAAAATGTGTGAGTTTTAACATTGTGTTACTGTGTATCAAATCACTTATTTTTCAAATGCATAGATTAGTACAGATTATATGCATGACAAAGGATACGCAGAGCACCATGGACACAGAGCACAACAGAATTGGTTTGCGTTTAAACTCTCCCTCTAATTGAAAGTCTATGTGGTGGTGCCTGAACACAGAAGAATTGGGGGGGGGGGGGGAGTGGGTTTAACCCTTTGACTCATTTAGCTGTGTATATAAATCTGAGCTTAAGCTGTTGATTTCTTTCATAACAAAATGAACATTTAAAAAAAGTGTCAGTTTCTCTTTGAATTCAAGCTGTAAACGTAAAGCACTAATTAAAGAGGAACTGCAGTCTGCTCACATAATTTAAAATAAAAACATCTTTGCCATTCTGAAGCTGTGGGCAGCTGAAGCTGCTGCCTGTTCACTTCCTGGATTTGCACAGACACACAGAGGTACACCTCCAGTCCTAGAGCTTTCATTGGCCCTCTTATGACTCATCCTCCCCTCCATTCCTGGCAAATTCTCATGAGAGTGAGAGTGAGAGAGAGATCTGTGCAGGATGTTATAAGCCTAGACTGACCCCTTACTCCTCATCTTCGGACACTGGGGCGCCCAACTGCTACTGTGGTCCCCAACCACCCACCCCTTCTATAAAGACTGGGCCTTGATCGGTCTCTTACTAGGCAGAAGACTCATTCTAAAAAACTGGACCTCTTCTCACTGCCCTCAGATCTCGCAACTTAAACGGGAACTTCTAAACCTGCTTCACAAGGACAAACTCAACACTGACTTTAAACAAGAAAACCCCTATGCACGTTTCTACTCCAGATGGTGGGCTTTCATGCAATTGACTCTGTCACAAGAGGAACTGCAGAATTTCGAAAATGTCTCGTTCTCCTACTATGAGTCTCTCACGACCACTCCTGAGGAAGAGGACACTTCTGCCTTTAACCCCACACATGTGGTACCAGATGCTCTAAATTTCATCCAACATGACCACCCTCTCTCACATCCGTCTACTTCAACCAATTTCACTTCGCATGAGGGCACATAGCTCATGTCTGTAACCTAGCCCTAGATGTTTCTCTTTTTCTTTTGATTAATCTCTCCTTTTATGGACAACGTATTGATGTTTGCCCCCCCCCCCCTTTTTCCCACCCCCCCTTCCCTCCCCTCCTCCCCCCTTTATTTGTCTTTTCCACCCCCCTTTTTTTTGTTACCACCAATAGCTCTCTGGGGACCCTCAATGTTGATCCATCCAGTTATCTCAGCATGGTAATTGTATTTGTGACACCTGTTATATCACACCCAAGTTAGTCGTCTCCATCCATGTTTGTATGTGCCTAGACTACTGGCTTTTATATATTGTTTTGAGAAAATTGTATACCCACTATTGTGATACCCTGTACCGATTTTTCTTTTCAATAAAAATCTATTAAAAAAAAAAAAATAAATGAATAAGCCTAGATTAATGACCAGACAAGAAACAGGAAGTGGGCTGTATAATGGATTTACTGGCAGAAAAAAAAAGTTTTACTACCCAAAGTTAAAACAACAACAAGGGTAGAAGATTTAATAGATGGAAAGATGAAAAAAAAATACTGAAGTTTCACTTTAATGATTTAAAGTGTCAGTAAGAGACTATTGGAGAAAGATGTTTTTGAGATCTTTTCTTTTTCCTTTTTATTTTTCTTTTCCTTTTCCCCTCCTTTTTTTTCTTTTTCCTCTTCTTTTTTCTTTTCCTTTCCCTTCCATTTCTTTCCTTTCCCTTTTGAATTCCTTTTTTTAATTTCCTTTTCAAATTCTTTCTTTTTCTTTGATTTCCTACTCCCCTCCTTTCATTTTCTTTCTTTTGGCTACCCCTGCTGTCATTTTGTTTCCCCTTCTTCCTTTTGGTTTGCATTGCCTTCTCCTCCTATGTACAATGCACTTTGAAGGTTGCAGGTCTCAGCCATCAAAAGCTTACAATCTATAAATATAATTTTCAATAGTGTGAATATATTCTGTTTAGCAGCTTTCCTTTCCTTATTTTCCTCTTCCTTTTGCCTTTCTTTTTCCTGTTCCTTCCCTTTCTTTGTTTTCATTTTCCTTTTTCCTATTCCCTTGCTTTTCCTTTCCTTTCCTTTCCTTTCCTTTCCTTTCCTTTCCTTTCCTTTCCTTTCCTTCCCCTGTCTTTTCTTTTTCCTCTTCCTTTTCTCTTTCCTTTCCTTTCCTTGCCTTTCCTTTCCTTTCCTTTCCTTTCCTTTCCTTTCCTTTCCTTTCCTTTCCTTTCCTTTCCTTTCCTTCCCTTCCCTTTCCCTGTCTTTTCTTTTTACTCTTCCTTTTCTCTTTTCTTTTTTTTCCTTTTCCCTTTTCTTTCCATTCCTTTCTTTTCCATTTTGATTTTCCTTTTTTTAATTTCCTTTCCTTTTCCAATTCTTTTTTTTTCCTTTGATTTCCTATACCTCTCCTTTCATTTTCTTTCTTTTGCCTACCCCAGATGTCATTTTTGTTTCCCCCTCCTCATGGGTTTGCTTTGCCCTCTCCTCCTATGTACAATGCACTTTGAAGGTTTCAGGTCTCAGTTCAAGAGCTTACAATCTATAAATATACAATAGCGTGAATTTGTTCTGCTTAGCAGCTTTCCTTTCCTTTCCTTATTTTCCTCTTCCTTTTGCCTTTCTTTTTCCTGTTCCTTCCTTTTTTTTGTTTTCATTTTCCTTTTTCCTATTCCCTTTCCTTTCCTTTCCCTTTCCTTTCCTTTCCTTTCCTTTCCTTTCCTTTCCTTTCCTTTCCTTTCCTTCCCTTTCCTTTCCTTTCCTTTCCTTTCCTTTCCTTTCCTTTCCTTTCCTTTCCTTTCCTTTCCCTTTCCTTTCCTTGTCTTTTCTTTTTCCTTGTTTTCCTTTTCCTTTTTCCTTCCATTCCTTTCCTTTCCTTTTTGATTTTCTTTTTTTAATTTCCTTTCCTTTCCTTTTCAAATTCTTATTTTTTCTTTGATTTCCTACTCCTCTCCTTTCATTTTCTTTCTTTTGCCTACCCCAGCTGTCATTTTGTTTCCCCTCTTCCTTTTGGTTTGCTTTGCCCTCTCCTCCTATGTACAATGCACTTTGAAGGTTGCAGGTCTCAGCTCAAGAGCTTACAATCTATAAATATACAATAGCGTGAATTTATTCTGCTTAGCAGCTTTCCTTTCCTTTCCTTATTTTCCTCTTCCTTTTGCCTTTTTTTTTTCCTGTTCCTTCCCTTTTTTTGTTTTCATTTTCCTTTTTCCTATTCCCTTTCCTTTCCCCTTTCCTTTCCTTTCCTTTTCTTTCCCTGTCTTTTCTTTTTCCTCTTCCTTTTTTTTTCCTTTTTTTTTTTCTTTTCCCTTTTCTTTTCATTCCTTTCCTTTCCTTTTTGATTTCCTTTTTTTAATTTCCTTTCCTTTTCCAATTCTTAATTTTTTCTTTGATTTCCTATTCCTCTCCTTTCATTTTCTTTCTTTTCCTACCCCAGATGTCATTTTGTTGTCCTTCATTTTCCTTCTGCCTTTCTTTTTCCTGTTCCTTTCCCTGTCTTTTCTTTTTCATCTTCCTTTTTTTTCCTTGTCTTTTCTTTTCTTTTCCTTTCCTTTCCTTTCCTTTCCTTTCCTTTCCTTTCCTTTCCTTTCCCTTTTTATTTCCTTTTTTTAAATTTGTTTCTTTTCCCATTCTTTTTTTTTATTTCCTATTCCTCTCCTTTAATTTTCTTTCTTTTGCCTACCCCAGATGTCATTTTGTTTCCCCTCTTTCTCAGTGGTTTGCATTGCCCTCTCCTCCTATATACGATGCACTATGAAGGTTTCAGGTTCTCAGCCGTCAAAAGCTTACAATCTATAAATAAACTCTTCAATAGCATTAATATATTCTGTTTAGCAGCTGCATAAAGCTGTGCAGGTATTCAGTTGGAAGTGAATTGATCTGTTTGTAAAGCTTTTGTGCCTCAAGGCTGTTTTTTTCTTCCAAAAGATTATACAGAACCATATCCTTCACCAGCCTTCATGTAAGGGATAAGCGTACTTTCAAGCCTTACCTCGCTTGGGGTATTAATCGTTGGATGGCCCTGTGCAGGCACAGATCGGACGGGTATTCTCGTTGCGCAGGGCTTGGTCTAGAAAACATTTCCTCTGACCTATTTCCGTGTTGCTGTGACAAGGATAGTGCATTATCCGAGCAATGGCAGGGATATCCCGCCGACAAACGCATAGCTCTTCTTCCTTCTCCTAATTGCGCGTAGAAATTAATTGCAGGGTTTACAGCAAGCAGATTGCTGATCATTTATTTTGACTTTTCAAGAAGCTATTTTTACATGACGATTAAACAAGGGAAAAAAAAAAAAAAATGGATCCCACTGCAAAACTTAAAACAATTTTCTCTAATTAGATTGTGTTAATTAAGCTGGTATTTTCGGGCTCCATGCGTCCGCAATGATTCCAGATACAGAATAAAGAATGTACTTTCTATGCATATAGTCTATTTATATCACAAAATATAGAATTCCAGATAAGCAAAAATAATTCTCTCATTAACAGAAAACTCGAATTGTCTTATAATTATTCAGAGAAGCCAGTGAGTGCGATCTGCCTCCTACGTAACACTTTTCTCACCACTTCAATACCGGACACTTTTACCCCCCCCCCCCCCCCCCTCTTACCCAGGCCAATTTTCAGCTTTCAGCGCTCACACACACTGAATGACAATTAATTAGTTATGCAACATTGTACACATAATACAGCTTTTATATTTTTTTTAACCACAGATTGTGCAGCGCTCCACACATCCATCGCACACTCACATCGGTCCCTACCCTCAAGGAGCCCACAATCCAAGGTCCCCAACTCACATTCATATATTAGGGCCAATTTTGGACAGAAGCCAATCAACCTACCAGCATGTCTTTGCATATTATTTTATATATACTGTGATTCTGTACTTGCCAAATATACTGCAGAAATCTCCCTCCACTGAGTCTGGCCGCAGCCATTTTAACTGTGGGCAGCTGAAGCCGCTGCATGTTCACTTCCTGGATTTACACAGACACACAGAGGCGCACCTCCAGCTCTGCAGCTCTCATTGGCCCTTTTATGATTCATTCCCCCTCCCTTCCTGGCAAATTCGCACGAGAGTGGGAGTGAGAGAGAGCTGTGCATGATGTCATAAGCCTAGGGTGGGCTGTATAAGGGATTTACTGGCAGAATTTTTTTTTTGCTATCCAAAGTTAAAACAACAAGGGCAGAAGATTTAATAGATGGAAAGATGAAAAAATGACTCAAGTTCTGCTTTAAGTCTGTGTGAAAGTTACAGAGTCTGCAAACTATGGTGTATGTATACACTATATTATCAAAAGTATTGTTACGCCTGCCTTTACACGCTCATCATGCACTTTAATGGTATCCCAGTCTTAGTCCGTAGGGTTCAATATTGAGTTGGCCCCTCCCCTTTGCATCTATAACAGCTTCAACTCTTCTGGGAAGGCCGTCCACAAGGTTTAGGAGTGTGTCTATGGGAATGTTTGACCATTCTTCCAGAAGCGCATTTGTGAGGTCAGGCACTGATGTTGGATAATAAGGCCTGGCTCGCAGTCTCCACTCTAATTCATCCCAAAGGTGTTCTATCGGGTTGATGTCAAGTCAAGTTCCTCCATGCCAAACTCGCTCATCCATGTCTTTATGGACCTTGCTAATGTGCACTGTTCCAAATAACTTGGTGGAGGGGGGATTATGGTGTGGGGGGAGGGGGGATTATGGTGTGGGGTTGTTTTTCAGGGGTTGGGCTTGGCCCCTTAGTTCCAGTGAAGGGAACTCTTTAGGGGTCAGCATACCAAGACAATTTGGAAAATTTCATGCTCCCAACTTTGTGGGAACAGTTTGGGGATAGCCCCTTCTTGTTCCAAAAATGACTGCGCGCCAGCACACAAAGAATAAAAATCATGGCAGTTGCAGATCAAACAGAAGCAGCTTATTTGGCTGTAAAGAATAGGCGGGTTAATTCCACTTTAAAGCTGTCAGCAGTTTGGCCTCTACAAACAGAGACAGTTTATTAGTGGATTTTCCCTTATTTTTAATGTTTTACATAACTATACCTGCAAAAGCGTCCAGCCTGAAGTCATCTAGCAGGACTTTATTTTCTGACTGAAGTTTCACTTTAAATATATCCACACCACTTGCCACCAAATCAGGTACCTGCACATCATTTGACTTCAAGTGGTTGTCCCGGAGTGATGTTTGCAGCTGCAGGCATCACCCCGGCACCATTTTTTTGAGCTGACGGTCAGCACTCTTGTAATGACAACTGATGCGGCTTAGCAGCCGCCCGGCTTTTATTACAAGCAGTGGGATGGGATGCCCCCCCCCCCGCAGCCTTCTGCCGCTCCCCTGTCCCACCGGAAGACCCGAGCGACCAGCCGGCACATCCGCCAGCTGGCTGGGGGCCCAAACCGGAGACCCAAGCCCAAGCTGGAATCAGCTTTGATCGGGTCTCAGATATGGTAACCCAGGAGCAACGTCATGACATCACTTGGGTTTACTTGGGAGCCATCGGCGATAGTTTTTCAAAAATAAAAAGTATTCAAAAATGCAGATCTTGGCATTTTGAATACTTTCAAGTACAGAGGAGGGGTTTGGGGGTCTTATAGATCCCACCATAAAAAGTACCTGTCACTGCCTAGTACTGTCACAAGGGATGTTTACATTCCTTGTGACAGCAATAAAAGTGATCAGAAAAAAAAAAAATGTAAAGGAACAATTCAAACCACACATGTGAGGTATCGTCGCGATCCTTACTCAGAGCAAGAGCAATAGTTCTGGCTTTGTAACTCTAAACCGTTAACATTTTTTAAAGCGTCGCCTATGGAGATTTTAAGTACCGTAGTTTGTCGCCAATTTTAAAGCATGACATGTTACTCGGCATAACATCATCTTTCACATTATACAAAAAAATTGGGCTAACTTTACTGTTTTTTTATTTTATTTTATTCATTAAAGTGTATTTTTTTTCCAAAAGAAAAACCGCTGCACAAATACGGTGTGACCGTGTGATAAAATATTGCAACAACCACTATTTTATTCTATAGGGTCTCTGCTAAAAAAAAAAATATATATATATATATATATATATATATATATATATATATATATATATATATATATATAATATATATAATGTTTGGGGCTTCGAAGTTTGCAACAACCACCATTTTATTCACTAGGGTCTCTGCTAAAAAAAAATATATATATATATATATATATATATATATATATATATATATATATATAATATATATAATGTTTGGGGGTTCGGAGTCAGTTTCTAGCAAACAATACTGATTTAAAATTGTAAGCAACAAATGTCAGAAAAAGGCCCGGTCTTCAAGTGGTTAAGACCATGATGCAATACAGGTGTGCCATTTCTTATGCGACAGCTAAGAAACAACTAAGACAAAAAGTTTAAAAAAAAAAATTAACTATCCTGAAAAAAAAAAAAAAACCCTGGTGAGGTTACCTTAGGAATAGCAGAGATGGCAGACTCCTGTTTGTAAATGGGTCAATTGCATAAATATGAGGCTAGATTTATATTAGCACCGTACAGTTGATGGCTGTTCCAATATTACAGTTCATATCAGACATTAGACACCGCTAATGCTGAGGAGGATGTAGCACAAATCTCATACATAAACTTAAACAGACTTTTCACATATTTATGCGCCCCGGGCTCACCCTTTTTTTAAGCCAATTAGAGATCAAGTTCTAATCATGTGCTTAAAAAAAAAAAGAACCCAATTGAAATCCATGCGTCCGGTGCCCCACCTGTAGATTGCGAGCCGGGGCGCATAGTGGTGGGGGGGGAGAAGGAGGGTGGCCGAACTTCTGGGGCACTTTGCCGCAGCAGCTGTGTGATGTTATCATGTCAACATGGACCAAAATCACTGAGGAATGTTTCCAACACCTTGTTGTATCTATGCCACCAAGAATGATGGCAAAAGGGGGACCGCTACTAGCAAGGGGGACCTAATAAATTGGCTGGTGAGTGTATACGCCTGAATATATCGCTCCTCGCCTTCATTTCCAACCTCGTCTGTTCGGATAATCTCCTAAAAGATTTACATATTCATTAAGGTTATTAAAGCTCGTTAACATAACTGGTTTAAATATGTCTATCAGGCTCCGGCAGCCCATTCTGATTTAGTAAGCGATAGGCTCGTATTAATTGCACAGTCGTTAGTTTATTGATTGATGGGGCTTCCAATCCTTCCACAATGGTTGAATTATGATTGCGTATCCCAGCGCATTATCTGCCTCGCCTGGCATTGTTCGGGCTTACGGTTGCTTGGCGGGGGTGGGGGTGGGGGAGGGGGGAGTAGTTTGTCATGACACAGTTTACAAACATATGACAGACAAATCCACCACCATCTGCACCTTGTAAGATGATTAGTCTGTACATGGCTTTACTTAAATATGGACTCCTCTCATAATCTTATCACTCGTACAACCGCAGAAAATAAGCCGCGGCTGTAGCCGTACTCACAGCGAGGAATTTAACCCTTCCATGACCAAAAAAAATTTTGGATCACTTTTATTCTTATTACAAGGAATGTAAACATCCCTTGTAATAGGAATAGTGTGTGACAGGTCCTCTTTATGGAGAGATGTGGGGTCTATAATAATCTCTCCTCCAGGCTGGAAAGCCTGAGATCCGCAAAAAAAAAAAAATGAAAGATCCTAGGCTTTCCAGCCGAATCCCCGGCATGGTTTACTTCTGCCGGGCCGGACATGACGTCATAAGGTCGCGCCCATGCCTAAAAGAGTCATAGAGACTGCCGGGGACCATCTGTCCCTTTGGAAATCTCTATGGCTAACTTCAGCTGTAGGTGGATTCCTTCTCTTTCCGGGAGAAGCGCCGGAGGGCGATGGGAGGAGAGGGCGGTGGGCGGAGTCCCCTCCTGCTGCCTGTAAGAACGATCAAGCGGCTGAACAGCGGCTATGATTGTTCCTACAGTGAAGGGAATTTCCAGCTGAAAAAAAAATGATATCTGAATAAAGCCTGCAGCTGCAACCATCATTCAGATATCACCACCACTGAAAGCCGAGGACGTCATATGAGGTTCTGCGGTATAGAAGTGGTTAAAGTGATATCACGCCCTCAGTTTTATAAAACCAATTCCATACTGCAGAACCTCATATGACTTCTTGGGCTTTCAGTGGAGATATCTGAATGATGGGTGCAGCTACAGGGATCATTCAGATATCATCTTTTTCAACTGGCGATTCCTTTCACCATAAGAACAATCATAGTGGCTGAACAGCCCTTGATCGCTCTTACAGGCGGTAGGATGGGACCCCCCCACCCGCTGCTATCCGGTGCTTCTACCGGCTCATGCGATCAGAAAGCCGGAGAAGGAATCCGCTGGTGCTGTAAGTTAGCCATAGAGAAAACCAAGGTGTTAGAAAGTTTTTTTTAACTAATATCTAATATTCATCAATTAACAAATATTAACAAATGAATGAATGGTTGAGATCTTTTCAGAATAGTTGAGTTGAATATATATATATATATATATATATATATATATATATATATTTATATATATATATATATATATATATATATGTAAATATATTTATATTTATATCTCTTTTATGTATGAATAAGGTGAAATTATATATAGACTTTTATATTTGTGAAAGTATATGCTGTTATAAGCTCATAAGCATTTCTTGGGGAAGCTCACATATGGCAATAATTAGTTAGTTTCCTTTCACCTTCCCCCATCTGTGAGAAGGAAGGATTCATATACGTTAATATGCAAAGGTTCATGTTTTAGTTAAGATCATCATTTCTTTATACTACAATATTTCTTGATTAGGATATTAATAAGAACATTGGGGTTTTAAATGAATATAATATACATACTAATATATGTAGTATTTGATTTAGAAGTTAAAGGAAACTTATGTTGTATATGTTAAAATAGGTTTACACACTGTATTTGGCCACTCTTCAGGAATGTCAACCCCCACCCTTGTGTGAGGTGGGAGGGAAACAATGTTCATTGAAAGCCTGAGGTTTTCTGTGGAACTTTAAGACAAACCAAACCGTTTTTTAGGAAGGAGGGGTCAGATTTTCGGAGAAGGTGGGGGCTGAATTTAGGAGTAAAAGGAGTTGATATTGTTCTTGTAATATTTTGCTATTTTTATTATTAAATCAATTTTTGAATTTTTACACAAGAACTGAACGGGCTTTCTTGGAACTTTTCTCATCAATGCGAATTATCGAATATCGATATTATTACTGTAAAAATTAGAATTCAACTTAAGGGCCAGATGGTCCCCGGCAGTCTCTATGATGTTATGACGTCACGTCCGGGAGGGCGGAAGTAAACAATGGCGGGGACTCGGCTTGGAAAGCCTGAGATCGTTGATTTTTTTTATCCCTGTCTTTCCAGCCTATAGACCCCACATCTCTCCATAAAGAGGACCTGTCACACACTATTCCTATTACAAGGGATGTTTACATTCCTTGTAATACGAATAAAAGTGATCCAATTTTTTTTTTTTAAGATAAAGTGTAAAAATAAAAAAATTCTAATAAAATAAACAATAAAAAAAAAAAGAAAACTTAAAACGACATTAAAAGTGATCAAAAAAATATTTTAAAGGGTAAGTATAAAAAAAAAAGTAAGTAAAATAAACAATATAAATAAATAAATAAATAAATAATTAAAGTGCCCCTGTCCCTGCGTGCTCTTACGCAGAAGTGAACGCACACGAAAGGTCGCGTCTGCATATGTAAACAACGTTCAAACCACACATGTGAGGTATCGCCATGAACGTTAGAGCGAGAGCAATAATTCTACTGCTAAACTTCCTCTATAACTCTAAACAGGAAGCCTGTAAAATATGTTAAAGCGTCACCTATGGAGATATTTAAGTACTGAAGTTTGGCGCCACTCCACGAGTGTGCGCAATTTTAAAGTGACGTGACATGTGAAGTATCTATTTACTCTGCATAACATCATCTTACAGATTATACAAAAAAATTGAGCTAACTTTACTAGGTTTTTTTTTTGTTTTATTTATTCATGAAAGTGTTTTTTTTCCCCAAAAATAAAACTGTGAAAAATTGCTGCACATTTGCAATGACCGCCATTTTATTCGCTAGGGTCTCTGCTAATATATATATATATATATATATATATATATATATATATATATATATATATATATACATATACATATACATATATATATATATATATATATATATATATATATATATATATATATATATATATATATATATATATATACATATATATATATATATATATATATATATACATATATATATATATATATATATATATATACATATATATATATATATATATATATATATATACATATATATATATATATATATATACATATATATATATATATATATATATATATACTGTTTGGGGGTTCTGAGTAATTTTCTAGCAAAAAAAGATGATTTTTACATGTACATGTAGGAGAGGAGTGCTGGAAATTGTGCGGTATGGAAGTGGTTAAACACATTCAGCAGCTGATTTAATCACTTTCTGAGTATGCAGATCCTTTATGGTCAGTTCACACATGGGCAACACGACTTTAACGCGACTTTGTACCGCGACTTCAACGCTTCAGCGCGACTTTGGCACGACTTTGGCAAATTACGAGGCGACTTCAAGTCGCCTCCATGACGGGTGACTTTGCTGGCGGCCCCCCCCACCGTACCAGGCCGCATGCCCTCAACATGGGGGGTGCTTTGGGGCATGGGGGGCGCAGTGTGCGCCCCCCCCAAAGCACCTTGTCCCCATGTTGATGAGGACAAGGGCCTCTTCCCGACAACCCTGGCCGTTGGTTGTCGGGGTCTGCGGGCGGGGGGCTTATCGGGAATCTGGGAGCCCCCTTTAATAAGGGGGCCCCCAGATCCCGGCCCCCCACCCTATGTGAATGAGTATGGGGTACATGGTACCCCTACCCATTCACCTAGGGAAAAAAAAGCGTCAATAAAACAAACAGTACACAGGTTTTTAAAATAATTTATTAGGCAGCTCCGGGATCTTCTTCCGACTTCGGGGGTCTTCTTCCGACTTCGGGGGTCCTCTTCCGACTTCGGGGGTCTCTCCGCCGTCTCCTCCCGGTGTCCGCATCTTCTGCCGGCTCCTCCGCTATCTTCTGCAGCTCAATTGCTAGCGGTGGTCCGGACTTCTGCCTTCTTCTTTTCTTCCAGAGATGTTGACACGACGCTCTCTCCAGCTGGAATGGTCTCTGAACGCTCCGCAACGGACTTATATAGGCGGTGACCCCGCCCCCTTATGAGGTCACTGTCCCAGGGCATGCTGGGGCTGTGCCGTCATAAGGGGGCGTGGTCATCACCCGGTGACCACGCCTCCTAAAACGTCACAGACCCAGCATGCCCAGGGACTGTGACGGCATAAGGGGGCGGGGTCACCGCCTATATAAGTCCCTTGCAGAGCGCACAGAAACCATTCTGGCTGGGGAGAGCGTCGTGTCAACATCTCTGGAAGAGAAGAGGGAAGAAGATGATCCAGAGGTCCGGACCACCGCTGGCAAAAGAGCGCCAGAAGATAGCGGTGGAGCCGGCAGAAGATGCGGACAGCGGGAGAAGACGCCGGAGAGACCCCCGAAGTGGGAAGAAGATCCCGGAGCTGCCTAATAAATTATTTTAAATACCTGTGTACTGTGTTTTTTATTGACGCTTTTTTCCCTAGGTGAATGGGTAGGGGTACCATGTACCCCATACCTATTCACATAGGGTGGGGGGCCGGGATCTGGGGGCCCCCTTATTAAAGGGGGCTCCCAGATTCCGATAAGCCCCCCGCCCGCAGACCCCGACAACCAACGGCCAGGGTTGTCGGGAAGAGGCCCTTGTCCTCATCAACATGGGGACAAGGTGCTTTGGGGTGGGGGGGGCCGCAGCGCGCCCCCCTCCCCCAAGGCACCAAACCCCCCATGTTGAGGGCATGCGGCCTGGTACGGTTCAGGAGGGGGGGGGGGCGCTCGCTCGTCCCCACCCCCATTCTTGTCCGGCCGGGCTGCGTGCTCGGATAAGGGTCTGGTATGGATTGGGGGGGGGACCCCCCACGCCGTTTTTTCGGCGTAGGGGGTTCTCCTCAAGGTCCATACCAGACCCAAGGGCCTGGTATGCCCTTGGAGGGGGAACCCATGCCGGATTTTTATTTAAAATTTGGCGCGGAGTTCCCCTCAAGATCATCTGAGCACAAGTCGCATGCCGAAGTCGGATCATGCGAGACTTTGATCCGACTTTGATCCGACTTCAATGATAGTCAATAGGCTGAAGTCGGATCAAAGTCGGATCAAAGTAGTACAGGGAGTACGCTCTGAAGTCGGAGCGACTTCAGTAGTGTCTATTAAGACGCTAGCGTTAACTCCCATTGAAACTATTTCTGGAGCGACTTGGGGCGACTTGAGGGCGTACAAGTCGGATCCCAAGTCGCCCCAGTGTGAACCGAGCCTTAGGCTTGTGCGTGCCACGACAACTGCCCCAAGTGGTTTCAGGGCGGCTCCTTTCTCTTGCAGCATCCTCTGGAGCCACCCTTGCATGCAGGGACTGGAGTTGTGTCTCCCTACACTGCTTTGTGCACTGGTGGGCAGTCATGTTGGAACAGGAACAAAGTTGGAAGCATGAAATTGTCCAAAATGTCTTGGTATGCTGATGCCTTAAGAGTTCCCTTTACTGGAACTAAGGGACCAAGCCCAACCCCCTGAAAAACAACCCCACACCATAACCCCCCCTCCACCAAATGATTTGGACCAGTGCACAAAGCAAGGTCCATAAAGACATGGATGAGCGAGTTTGGGTGGAGGAACTAGACTGGCCTGCACAGAGTCCTGACCTCAATCTGATAGAACACCTTTGGGATGAATTAGAGTGGAGACTGAGAGCCAGGCCTTCTCATCCAACATCAGTGCCTGACCTCACAAATGTGCTTCTGGAAGAATGGTCAAACATTCCCAATAGAACTTAACCAAAAAGCGCATTCTATGCATCCAAAAATATAGAAAATATATTAAATCAAATCATTGTTATTCAATCAAAAAATAAAATAAAAGCCTCATGCATGTGTCCTGCTTCTTAATATAGGGGGTCAGCAATGCCAAGAGTTGGTGAAAGCAGGGGTCCGTCATCCGGAGATAATTCCGAAAATCATCCGGATTATTCTCCTGGAGCTCCCGCAGCAAAGGCATATGACATCATTGGTCACCATTAATAAAGCAACCAATTTTTGGTCCAAGAACTCCTCCTCGTCCTGTTCCTGGACTGGACTTGGGTCAAAGCAATAACTTCAAGGCCAATAATAAATAACACGTTATCTCCTCCGATTCCGCAACATGTCTGTTTGACGAACGACCGCTCAGAAAAGAAACTGAAAAGCGCAAAATGAAAAGCGCAAAATGAAAAGCGCGAATCAACACTCACCAAACTTCTAGCAGAAGGAGCCCAAAGGGTGGCGCTAAAGAGCTGAAAAACGACGTAGTACGTCACTACGTTTGTTTTGTTGGCCGAAAATTCCTTGGCGTTTGTGTGCAAGACAAAATCCAGGCACACGACTTCGGACAAAAGTCAGAGGTTTTGTCTGCGGAAAATCTGATCATTTGTACGAGGCTTAAGACTGGGATGCCATTAAAGTTCATGTGCGTGTAAAGGCAGGGTGTCACAATACTTTTGACAATATTGTGTATTTAGGTGTACATTTTTACATCTGCTTGCATTCCTTTTTTAATTATTTTGGGATTAAACCGGATTCTGAAATCTATTTAAGAAAATCCTTTTAATCTAAGTCAATAACGAGCATGTGCTGTATATTCCCAACTGTATATCATGCTAGTGATGAGCGCGGGGGGGGGGGAGGGGGTGCTAAAATATGACATACGGGCTTCAGATCTGCCCTCAGACAAAGGTCGATCTTGCTGTGTCAGTTTGTATCCTCTTCAATCATTGTGAAGCCTTGTGTCACCTTGACGCCATTGGAAGCTCTTGGGGGTCGAGGCGTTTGATGTGAAACAGAAACATCCTGTCCAGCCGAACATCAAACAAATGGAAGGCCGTAGACCGAGCTGTGTGCGCCGCCGCCGGACTACTAAAATAATCTGCTGGTGACGTTTTAGACTCAATTCACAAAACTGAACATCGGGAAACATCGGGATCAGGGATAAGGATGTTAATTTTCAAAGCAGAGTCCAATGGGATTTGAAAATGAAAGTCACATGTTCAGTGCCGGGGTAATGTCATCTAGAGCCCAGGACGAACCGCGCCAAAGTGCCCCCCTCCCCCCCATGTATGAGCATTATGTCTCAGCAAAAATCCCCCACCCCCCAAAAAAATTGAGCTTTAATCTGCAGGTTACCCCCTAAGCATATACCCCCCATAGTACAAATCTGCCCCCCTACTTAAATTCCCTCCTTCCCAACACAAATCTTACCCCCCCCCACCACCCCCAGCTCAAATCCTTTCTCCTCACATGCTCCCAGAACAAATCCCCTCCCCCAAAACATTTCTTCCTCCTAACACAAATCCTCTACCTCTCAAATGTTCCCCTCCCCCACTCAAAATCCCCCCCCCAGCCCAAGTTCCCTTCCCCCAATTTCCCATCCTAACACAAATCCCCCCCCCCCCCCCAAAAAAAATTGAGTACTAATCTGCATGCATACCCCTGAGCATATACCCCCCTCCCAGTACAAATCTACCTCCCTACTGAAATTCCCTCCTTCCCAACACAAATCTTACCCCACCATCACCCCCCAGCTCAAAACCTTTCTCCTCATATGCCCCCAGCACAAATCCCCTCCCCCCAAAAACATTTCTTCCTCCTAGTCCTAACACAAATCCTCTACCTCTCAAATGTCCTCTCCAAGCATAAATACTCCCCCTCCCCCACTCAAAATCCCCCCCCCAGCCCAAGTTCCCTTCCCTCAATTTCCCATCCTAACACAACCCCCCCCCCCCCCCAAAAAAAAAATTGAGCACTAATCTGCATGCATACCCCTAAGCATATACCTCCCTCCCAGTACAAATCTACCTCCCTCCCTACTGAAATTCCCTCCTTCCCAACACAAATCTTACCCCCCCACCACCCCCAGCTCAAAAACTTCATCCTCATATGCCCCCAGCACAAATCCCCTCCCCCCCAAAAACATTTCTTCATCCTAACACAAATCCTCTACCTCCCAAATGTCCTCTCTGAGCACAAATCCTCCCCTCCCACACTCAAAATCCCCCCTCCAGCCCAAGTTCCCTTCCCCCATTTCCCCATCCTAACACAAATCCCCCCTCCACACCAAAAAAAATTGAGTACTAATCTGCATGCTTACCCCTGAGCATATACCCCCCCTCCCAGTACAAATCTACCTCCCCTACTGAAATTCCCTCCTTCCCAACACAAATCTTACCCCCCCCCATCACCCCCAGCTCAAACTTTTCTCCTCATATGCCCCCAGCACAAGTCCCCTCCCCCCAAAAACCTTTCTTCCTCCTAACACAAATCCTCTACCTCTCACATGTCCTCTCCAAGCACAAATCCTCTCCTCCCCCCACTCAAAATCTACACCCCCCAGCCCAAGTTCCCTTCCCCCAATTCCCCATTCTAACACAAATCCCCCCCCCCAAAAAAATTGAGCACTAATCTGCATGCATACCCCTGAGCATATACCCCCCTCCCAGTACAAATCTCTATCCCTACTGAAATTTCCTCCTTCCCAACACAAATCTTACCCCACCATCACCCCCCAGCTCAAAACCTTTCTCCTCATATGCCCCCAGCACAAGTCCCCTCCCCCCAAAAACATTTCTTCCTCCTAACACAAATCCTCTACCTTCCAAATGTCCTCTCCGAGCACAAATCCTCTCCTCCCCCACTGAAAATCTACACCCCCCAGCCCAAGTTCCCTTCCCCCAATTCCCCATCCTAACACAAATCCCTCCTCCCCCCAAAAAAATTAAGCACTAATCTGCATGCATACCCCTGAGCATATACCCCCCTCGCAGTACCAATCTACCTCCCTACTGAAATTACCTCCTTCCCAACACAAATCTTACCCCCTCCCCCCCATCACCCCCAGCTCAAAACTTTTCTCCTCATATGTCCCCAGCACAAATCCCCTCCCCGCCAAAACATTTTTTCCTCCTAACACAAATCCTCTACCTCTCACATGTCCTCTCCAAGCACAAATACTCTTCTCCCCCACTCAAAATCCCCCCTCCAGCCCAAGTTCCCTTCCCCCAATTCCCCATCCTAACACAAATCCCCCCCCCCCCCAAAAAAAAAATTGAGTACTAATCTGCATGCATACCCCTGAGCATATACCCCCCTCGCAGTACCAATCTACCTCCCTACTGAAATTCTCTCTTTCCCAACACAAATCTTACCCCCTCCCCCCCCCCATAACCCCCCAACTCTCTCTATTTGGACCAATGTAAGAATGTATATACCATACCGGTGGGATCCCCATAGCAGCTGGAAATAATTGGAGTAGGCACAGCTACTACACCGCTACTACAGTGTATCTCCACTGGCTTCCAGGTGCCGTGCCAAACTGCGGCCCTGCTGATTACTGAACATTACCCGCTTGGCACGGACGCCTTTCACGGTCGCCTTTCGATCTTGACAATCTGAGAATGCTTTGCATTCATTAGGAAAATGTGCTTTAACCACTTGCCGACCGCCGCACGCCGATATACATCAGCATAATGGCAGCAGTGGGCAAATGGGCGTACCTGTATGTCCCCTTAAATTGGCGGGGCTGGCGATCGCGCAGTGTACCGCGTGACCATGCCCGCGGGTCCTGCGGACTCAATGTCCTCCTGGCGATCGTGACGCGGAGCCACAGAACGGGGAGGTGCCTATGTAAACAAGGCATTTCGCCTGTCATCGGGATCAGTGATCGCTGTCATGTCAGTGGTAGCTCATCCCCCCCAGAGTTAGAATCACTCCCTAGGACACATTTAACCCCTTGATCGCCCCCTAGTGTTAACCCCTTCCCTGCCAGTGTCATTTACACAGTAATCAGTGCATTTTTATAGCACTGATCGCTGTATAAATGACAATGGTCCCAAAATAATGTCAAAAGTGTCCGATGTGTGCGCCATAATGTCGCAGTCACGATAAAAATTGCAGATCGCCGCCATTATTAATAAAAAAATGCCATAAAACTATCCCCTATTTTGTAGACGCTATATCTTTTGCGCAAACCAATCAATATACGCTTATTGCGATTTTTATTACCAAAAATATGTAGAAGAATACATATTGGCCTAAACTGAGGAAAAAAATTGTTTATTAATATATTTTTGGGGGATATTTATTATAGCAAAAAGTAAAAAATATTGCTTTTTTTTTTTCAAAATTGTAGCTCTTTTTTTGTTTATAGCGCAAAAAAAAAATGCAGGTGATCAAATACCACTAAAAGAAAGCTCTATTTGTGGGGAGAAAAGGACGTCAATTTTGTTTTGGAGTAACGTCGCACGACCGCGCAATTGTCAGTTAAAGCCGAATCGCAAAAAGTGCTCTCGACAGGAAGGGGGGTAAAATCTTCCGGGGCTGAAGCGGTTAATATAGTAACATCGGTCGAACTTGGACCGATGTAACTATGGGGTTGATTTACTAAAACCGGCGCACTCGGAATTTGGTTCCTCTGTGCACGGGAGCCAATCATCAGCTTCTAAATAAAGCTTTGACAATAAAACCCGGAATCTGATCGGTTCCTATGCAGAGCTGCACCAGATTTTGCACTTTCCAGTTTTTAGTAAATTTTTATGTATATACTGTATAGATGAATGAGTTCATTTCTAGTGGGGTGTAGGAGGCGTTGCCCACATCCCTAATGTAAGACATAGAAAACAACAACGAACCCTCGGGCGGGACTTTAAAGGGCAATGACTCCAGAAATTAAAAAAAAACGTATGCCAAAATGGATAGATTAAAAAAAATTACAAATTTTATTAGTACAAAATATAAAAATAAAAATTGACAGAGCTTTGCTGTATCAACCATTTACAAGATTACAATTGATATAACATATTGTTCATAATGGGATCCAAAAAAACACTTACATCACTCATGTATACATAGACAGAGTGATGCTCAACGCGTTTCAAGGTCATGCGGTATTCCTCTTCATCAGGAGCAAGTGTAGATACCATATAATACTCATACCACTTGCTCCTGATGAAAAGGAATAATGCATGACCTCGAAACGCGTTGAGTAACACTCTGTCTATGTATACGTGAGTGATGTAAATGAGTGTTTTGTTTTTTTTTTGGATCTCATTATGAACAATATGTTATATCAATTGTAATTCTGTAAATGGTTGATACAGCAAAGCTCTGTCTATTTTTATATTTTGTACTATTAAAATTTGTAATTTTTTATCTATCTATTTTGGCATAAGTTTTTTTTTTTTCTGGAATCATTGCCCTTTAAAGTCCCGCCAGAGGGTTCGTTGTTGTTTTCTATGTATATACTGTACCTGTGGGATGAAATCCTTTCTATTACAATCATTTAGCTTTTACAATCAGCAGCAAATCTGCAGCTCGATCCTTTGTTATCGCTCGTTTATACACACGTCAATTAGTATTCATGGTTTTATACCTTTACGGCTCTTTGTTTTAGGATTGCTGCATGCTGCAGTTTTGACCCATCTGTTAGCGAAGTGTCCTAAATTTTAGTATTCCGCCTTCCGAATCTCAGACTCCATCGAGTAGGAACAACTGTCTGAAAAGCACAATAGGAATTATTTCTCGTTTTATCCAAATGTTCTTTATTTTTAGTTACATTTCTACGGCCCGATATTTTAAGGCTCTTTGTGATGATAAGCAGCGGAAGGCCCATATGTTACATTTCTAGGAAAGCAAAGTATAATCCTTGCTTGGTTTTCCCCATACAGTACATCATCATTAATGCTATTACAGTTATAATGCTATAATGACTTGTTCTGTCTTCTGTGTGCGAATGGCTTCTGATACTCACCCAACATCCCGCGCTAATCTGCGGCAGAGGCAGCTGCTAAACGCAGATTGTCCGGGCTTCTTTTGTTTCTTAGAGAAAGATTAAACAGTCCTCTGCCTCGCGTCTCCCCGGATGCCATCAGTATTTTTACAGACATGTATGCTTTTACATTTTTGTAATTATTTTTATTTTGTTTTATTTTATTTTATTTAGTTTTTTTGTTTGTTTTTTCCATTTTTATGCATTTTCCCCTTTTTTTTTTGCTGTATAATTCTGTACAATAAAATACAGAATTATACAATACATGCTTTTACATTTTGTAATTATTTTTATTTGTTTTATTTTATTTTTATTTTTTGTTTAGTTTTTTTTTTTCATTGTTATGTTTTTATGCATTTTCCTGTATAATTCTGTACAATAAAATACAGAATTATACAATGTATGCTTTTACATTTTTGTAATTATTTTTATTTGTTTTATTTTGTTTTATTTATTTTTTTTGTTTTGTTTTTTTTTTTTCATTTTTATGCATTTTTCCCCTTTTTTTGTTGTATAATTCTGTACAATAAAATACAGAATTATACAATGTATTTTACATTTTTGTATATTTGTTTTATTTTATTTTATTTCGTTTTTTTTAGTTTTTTTTTTCATTTTTATGTATTTTTATGTATTTTTTCCCCCTTTTTTGTTGTATAATTCTGTACAATAAAATACAGTAAAATGTTAAAAAAAAAACACAATCCACCATTTTTGTTTTAATAAACATCTATGAATTAAGTTATGTGTTATGAAAAAAAAATGTAATAAAAAAAATAATATTTTTATATAATATTACTTATTTATGTATTATTAATATTATTTTTCTGCATTTATATAGCACCAACAGTTTGCGCAGCACTTTACAATATAAAGGGGGACAGTACAATATAATACAGTTCAATACAATAGGAATAGGAAGGCCCTGCTAATCGAGGTTATGAATTCAATTATGTTTTTTGTTTTCCTTTCTTTCTGAAGAAAACCATTGATGTTATTAACAAAAATGTAATAAACCCAAAACCAAAAATGTCATACGGTATATTGCAGCTTACCAATCATTAAATGTACCAATCATTATCTTTCTTTCTTTCTTTCTTTCTTTCTTTCTTTTTTTCTTTCTTTCTTTCTTTCTTTCTTTCTTTCTTTCTTTCTTTCTTTCTTTCTCTCTTGTCTTTCTTTCTCTCTTTCTTTCTCTCTTTCTTCCTTCCTTCCTTCCTTCCTTCCTTCCTTCCTTCCTTCCTTCCTTCCTTCCTTCCTTCCTTCCTTCCTTCCCTCCCTCCTTCCTTCCTTCCTTTCTTTCTTTCTTTCTTTCTTTCTTTCTTTCTTTCTTTCTTTCTTTCTTTCTTTCTTTCTTTCTTTCTTCCTTCCTTCCTTTCTTTCTTTCTTTCTTTCTTTCTTCCTTTCCTTCCTTCCTTCCTTCCTTCCTTCCTTCCTTCCTTCCTTCCTTCCTTTCTTTCTTTCTTTCTTTCTTTCTTTCTTTCTTCCTTTCTCTATGAAAAAATAATATTAACAAAAATTAAAGCGGCATGAAACCCAAAACCAAAAATGTCATTTATTGCAGCTTACCCATCATTACCTAGCAAAGAGGGAAGACACATTAAGGAGAGATATCAATGCTGCTCACCCCAATATGGACAAGAAAAATGGAAAAAAGTCCCCCAAGCGGGGTTTTTAGGCAGCTAGCTATAGATATGAGCAAGGCGTTGAGTAAAATATTAAAATTCTTTATTGAAGGGTAATGAATAAATGTAACAACATATAAATATAAATTGGGGAGCTCCAGTGGGAAAATACCCATACCAAATACATATAATAGCAAACATAGGTTATACACAGCATGTGATAAGGCTATTGCATAACAATCCTGACGCGTTTCGACCCATGAATTTTGGGGTCTCTTCAGAGGATGAGTTTGCTACAGAAAAAAGAAAAATTTATAATAGTATGTCCAGCTTATTTAAAAGAATACAGCATAGGCAAGTTTGTTTAGCAACATGTTTAGTAACACTTTGCACATAATTACCACTGAGTTTGGATGTACCCCTCGATCAGAGCCTCCCCACATAGCAGCCAGACCATCCAGTGTGCCCTCACGTAGCAGCACCCTGGAGTGTAGCAAACTCATCCTCTGAAGAGACCCCAAAATTCATGGGTCGAAACGCGTCAGCATTTTGTTATGCAATAGCCTTATCACATGCTGTGTATAACCTATGTTTGTTATTATATGTATTTGGTATGGGTATTTTCCCACTTGAGCTCCCAATTTATATTTATATGTTGTTACATTTATTCATTACCCTTCAATAAAGAATTTTAATATTTTTCTTAATGCCTTGCTCATATCTATAGCTAGCTGCCTAAAAACCCCGCTTGGGGACTTTTTACCACCCATCATTACCTGTGTCGGCTGCATTCGTTTTCTGTTCTTTGGCTTTTCCCCCACAGCAGACTTCCATCACTACTATAGTCCAGAGTATTTTTATAGATGTGTATGTTTTTACATTTTTTTAAATGATTTTTCTTTATTTTATGTATTTAGTGTCAGGGACTGGACTTGAATCTGGGACTTCTGCTGTGTCTGGCAATGACTCTTCTCGCTGAGCTACCTGAGATGCCAGACAGCTCCCTGTCTGGATGCGTTGGAAAACCCTACCTTGTGCCTTGACTTCTGCTGAACCTTGAACTCTTTGTTCCTCCCACGAACTTCCTGATTGTAGCCATGTCTCTGCACTTCTTGTTTGCCAGATTATTGTGCCCTCTTCAGCCAGTATCCCGCTCTTTTTTTTCCCCTGCTGCTGTCCATATTTTGCTACCACTCTTGTATCGACCCTTGGCTTGTTCCTCGACTACACTTCTGCCCAGGGCTTTTTTTCTCAGAAAATAGGTGCAGGAACTCAACCGCGACCCTCCAAAACCTCCCTTGACCCAACACACACCCTCCAAACTGCATCAAATGGTGTGGTCAAATTTCACTTACAGTGGAAGGGTCTTAAATTTGCATAAAAATGCATTACAGTGCTAAGTTGAGGGGGGGGTGTTGTGTTTGAGTTCAGGGGTGTGCTACATGCAGAGTTTGTGGGTTTGTTATGTACATTGTTTAGCGTTAAGGGGTGCTCTGCATGCACAGTGCAGAGTTCAGGGTTGTACTTTGCCTTCTTCCACAGCTGCTTAACTCTGCACCCCCTATCCCCATCTCACTTTCACCCCTCTTCAGCTCTGGCATCTTCATGCAACCCCCCTCCACTGCCCCCATCTTCCCCCTCCCTCCTTAGAAGCTCCACTCTCTTCCACCACATGTCTTACTTGTGTTGCTATATTAAGTTGAAGCACCCCACCCAGCTCTAGTATCTCCCCACACACTGTAGGTGGCTCTGCCTCTATTACTTGCAGGGAGATCATCCAGTAGGGGTTTTGGAATTTGCACTGCACCCCGGGCACCTTCATATCCCTTGTTCCCACCCTGCACTCTGTGGGAGCCACTCAGGAGATCTGATCTGTGAGAGCTGTTGGGAGATAAGCTGTCACTGATAAACACAGAAGCCAGACTTCTGTGTTTGCAAGTGATACTGGTGAGAAGGGGGCAGAAGGCCTGAGCCAGAGGTGGTGGAACTGAGTTCCACCAAGTTCCAGCTGAAAAAAGTTCTGCCTGATTCCAACCTGCAACTACTTGTTATAGACCCTTGGCTTGTTCCTCGACTACGTTTCTGTTTGGTCCTCACCTGCTTATCTGCTACTAATCCCTGGCTTGCTCACCTCTTTCTGGGGCAATTCTGAGGACTGCGACCTGGTACTAACACGCAGCAAAATCCATCTCCACCATCAGGAGCTCTGGTAAACACAGGTTAGCATTTAGACTCCGCAACCTGAGGTGAGCCTGCATCATCTGCCATGGTGACTGCCTGTGTACCTATCTTCTGTGTCGGTGGTAGAACCACTACTGCTATAGCAACTCGTCTTTGAGCCTGACCCCCCGATCGTGACATCATGACTACAAGTAAGAGGGGAAAAACAAAACAGCATGGGAGGGTGGGAGTTGAATACCTCTTTAAGATGAGTTTCAAAATATTTCCTCCTCTGTATCACCCCACACATCTCCACAAACACCTTGTGTGATTATTCAAAGTGATTGTTTAATTCCTTATCTCTGTTTCTCCAGACTGTGTTTAATTTCATCTCCATTTCCATCAAACTGAGAATAAAAGTTCTCACCGTGACCTGTCTAATTCTTACAGAACTCACACATGCCCCTGGGGGCAGATCATATCTGAATTCAAATAATGGAAAAAAAAAAGATCCTTTATTTAAAATAGAAAGATGAGAGCTTCCTATGAAAAGACGACAACAACCATGTAGGCCAAGGAGAATGTCATCTTCACTTTAAATGAGGGGGGGAACTGAACTTGACCTCAGCGGAGAACCCACCCAACACAACGCTCGCTTGTACCATGATCTACTGGAGGTGGCATTTGAAGAAATAGTTAATTTTCTCTCTATTGTTCACAGGAACATATGGGAGCGAGTCATTCTGAACAAAGAACCTTGGTTATTTACATGTTTGCATTTCATCCTACAATTGGCATTTACTGTACGGGCTTGGAAGAATATTTGCTTGGCATTACTGAGCAAAGTACATTTTCACTTGAAATGTCTTAGAAAAGGGGGAAAGCGAGTTCGGGAAAAAAAGATTATTCTATCAAATATGCAGTTTTGAAGAAGGGTTAAACTGCTTACATGTAACACGGGGAAACAGCTTAGAGCCAATGTTATTTCAAAAACTTGTTTTTCAAAAATAATTTACATTTTATACCTGAACTCCAGGCAGATGTAAGATTAATTAAGTTGATTTTGTTGTGCATTCCTTAAAAAGAAGGATTTTTTTTGAGAGGAAATACTAGACAACCCTGAGAAGGTGGGTCACAAATTTGGATCTTGGGATTTTTGACCTAAGTGGGCTCCCATGGTCTTTGTGGGCCCAATATGAGGCTTGCTGGAAGGGTGAGCTTCCTTGTGGGGTAAAGGATAGGGTCAAGAGTTTGGATCTTGGGATTTTTTACCTAAGTGCGCTCCTATGGTCTTTGTGTGTCAAAGATGAGGCTTGCTTGAAGAGCAAGCTTCCTTACGGAGTAAGGAAGATGGGTCACAAGTTTGGATCTTGGGATTTTTGGCTGAAGTAGGCCCATGCAGTCTTTGTGTGCCCAAGATGAGGCTTGCTGCAAGGGTGGGCTACCTTATGGAGTAAGGAAGATGGGTCACGAGTTTGGATCCTGAGATTTTGGCCGAAGTGGGCCTGTGTTGTCTTTGTGTGCCCAAGATGAGGCTTGCTAGAAGGGTGAGCTTCCTTGAGGAGCAAGGAAGGTGAGTTACAAGATTGAATCTTGGGATTTTGACTGAAGTGGGCCCACGTGGTCTTTGTGTGCCCAAGGTGAGGCTCGCTGGAAGGGTTGAGATTCCTTGTAGAGTAAGGAGAAGACATCTGGTATCCTCCTATAATGGCTGTTATAATTGTATGTGTACAAGAGATAGTGGTATACCCTCAGCCCCAAGGAAGGATTTTGAAGTGTGTTGGGTCACCCAGTAGATGGACTAGCTGATATGCATAAGATATACTGCTGGTTCATAGTCCAGTCTGGGTTTTGATGGGGCTACTACAGTTGTGATGCTGTACACTAGAGATATGCAATTAGCGTACCTCCAGCTGTTGCAAAATTATGAGTCCCATCATGACTCTGCCTCTAGGTGTCATGCTTGTAGCTGTCAGAGTCTTGCTATGCCTCATGGGACTTGTAGTTCTGCAACAGCTGGAGGTCCGCTAATTGCTTATCCCTGCTATACACTGTTCAGCTATATATGTTTTTTTGTTGGTTTGTTGTTTGGCACATGCCTTTGTTTTAATCATAGTTTTAATCCAATACAAAATGTTTTATATTTATGTAAAGAATTAAGTGTTTTATGCATTTGTTTTGTTGCCTTTAAACTCACAATAAGAGGATTTTTTCAAAGAATTTATTTTTTTTATTTTTTTTAACATTTACACTTTTACATTTAGATAGCATAAGCATGGGAACTTGTCTAAAAGCTCAACTTTCGGCCATATTTTAAATACATTTTTCCTCCGGCAGTATTAACTCCTAAATGCCACCTCCTGGTGGCATTTTAATGCCACCAGGGGGTGGCGTGGCTTCTGTATCATGTGACCTCTGTGACTCTTGCTGCAGTCACATGATTGGGAGCCTGTCCCGCTGTCTCCCAATTAGAAGCCTTGACTGGGAACTATCAGTCACAGTTTTGTCGGTGTGCTGGGAGCACGCTGGTAACGCACAGCCTCTTGTTACTGTACTGAAGTATAAAGATCAGGGCTTCACTCCAGTGACATCAACCATTCAAGTTCATTCTAAAAAACATTAGCTTCTGCATAATCCCCCCTCTTACCCATGCCCCTCTGATGTGTTTCACCTGGATTGGGCTTAATAGAAAGGTGACTTTTACAATTAATCCTAATTTGGATGGAACTCATTAGAGGGGCATGGTCAAGAGTGGGCAATGTGCAGAAGCTGATGGTTATGCAATAAACTTGAATAGTTGAGGCAATTGGACTGATCTTTACACCTTGGCATTCATGTGGAGCAGGACATGCTTCTTTATAGGACCGGCCTGGTATTGAGCCAAGAGGGAACATAGAGGAAGCTCAGAACAGAGCTGCCTGGTTCCCCTTGCCACCATGAATTCATATATGAGGTGGCAAGGCGCTAAAGCCCAACTTTCTTGCCATCAAATATATGCATCACATGGTTGGCAAGCGGTTATAAAACAAAACAGAGCTCAGGCTGGAACACTACTAGATGTTCTTAGTCTTCTGGTTTGAAAGACACTCAGCATAAGTCAACCCAGAAATTTGAGGACATATTGTGATCGCAGGACGTCATGGGCCCGCCCCCTAAGGGGGCTTTACCATAATGCCCTTCATTCCCAGTGTACTGGTGCAGAGTCGTCATACTGAGCCCTCTTGCCAGATCCATTCTCTACATCACTGAGGACTACCCCCACTGGAGAAGTTTGGGAGAAGAAGAGGATCCTGCATGTCACAAGACTATCCTGGAGACATTTGAAAAAGGTAAGTATGCTAAAAAAAAATAACATACACCCTGGGGCCTCCAAGAACGAAGTGGTCACTTGCCAGGGGAGCCTAGACTTGGGCTTTAATTTTTTTCTCTAGTAATCTTTTACAGAGCAGCACTCAGACTGCAAGAGAGAAGGAGCAGAGCAAATGACTTATCATTGCATTTCTGCTCCTTCACTGTCCACTCAGTAGGCTGAGGGTGGGGAGTCACCAGCTTTCTGCATCACCTGTGGAACCAAATTTTATTTTTAAAAATCCAATTAAATACTTAAATTGTGTGAAAATAACAACGGGTGTGTAATGATTCATCACATCCCATGGACTGAACCTCCTCACATCACCATCATCAAACTGATCAATGAATGTTCTTCAGCAAAATACAGCAGCTACACATTAACTGATGCATTTTGAGGGACAAGCCCTCTACCTCAGAGCTGAGATGGGTTCTTGAGAGCTGAAGTGATGCTACTCTATTTCCTAACCTTAACAAAAATGCGGTGTCACCCCCCAAAATGGGCTTTCTAGCAGACATATGAATCTGGAGGGGATCACAACATTTTTGGCAGATAAAAGTTTACATATACCTGTATGAATTATGTAACAGTATCAGGCAAAGAGTTATGAGCAACTTGATGTTTACTGAATGGATGAAGTGTGAAATGACAATACAGATTGAATGGTGGGAAGGTATGCAATAGTGTTGAATAAAGAATAACAGTCAATCAAACTATGCTAGTAACAGAGATTCTTAAATAGAGATTCTTAAATAGGTTCCACATTTGACCACTTAATTTGACCAAACTAAGGCCGCAAGACCACATCCAGCCTGCTATGAGTTGTCATCCAGCTCACAGCTAGGGGCTGTGGTAGATCCTCAGACTGAGAATTCGTAACAGTTGGTCTGCCCTTCCAACACAGGTATAATGGGGACACTCATATAAGAAGGGGCCACTTGTGAAGACACTTGTGTAAGGTGGGATTCTGATGGGGAACTGGTATAAGGGGGGACTCTGGTGGGGACATTGATGTAAGGGGGATCTAATGGGGACCCTGATGTAAGGGTGGGACTCTGATGAGGACCTTAAAGTAAGGGGGCACTCTGGTGGTGACCCTAACGTAAGGGGAACTCTGATGGGGACCCTGATGTAAGGGTGGGACTCTGATGAGGACCTTGATGTAAGGGGGCACTCTGGTGGTGACCCTAACGTAAGGGGAACTCTGATGGAGACCCTGTTGTAAGGGTGGGACTCTGATGAGGACCTTGATGTAAGGGGGAACTCTGGTCTTGAGCCTGTTGTAAGGGGGACTCTAACGGGAACCCCGATGTAAGGGGGGTACTCTAATGGGGACCCTGATGTAAGGGGGCACTGTAATGGAGACCCTTATGTAAGGAGGGACTCTGATGAGGACCCTGATGCCTAATGGGGATACTGGTGTAAGGGGGAATCTGATGAGGTCCCAGCTGTAAGGGGGGGGTTCTGATGAGGAATCTAATAATAATAATTTACATTTTATGAATTCTTTTATAAAACAGATTTTTTTTCAGCCCACAAATATTTCTGAAAAATGCAACGTGGCCCCAGTACGGAAACGTTTGTGGCCCCTGATATAAACCCTTATATGTCTCATGGCAGCAGATAATGGCAGTTCATGATGGGAGATCACATTATTCCACTCCTAAATAAATTGCTAAATGGGGGAATAATGATGAAAGAGGCTTATACTGGGACATTGATAGAGCGTGCTTTTGGTAAAACCATATTAGTGCAGGTATTAAGTTTCTAGGTATTTAGTGTCCAGGTATTTATTTCAACTAAATCCAGTCATTGTTTTGCTCGTGGGTCATAAACAATCTCTCTAATGGATGAACCAGACGTCTTTATCTCCAACAATACTAAATAATGTATGCAGCTTCTATGAACTCTTTCATGCCAACATCCTCGATTAATTGCTCTGGTAACATCGCCGTCTTATGGACAAAAGAACGAATCATGAAAGTTCATGCTGAGCCATTACCTATGCAAATTATGTATGCATGCTGCCTGCCTGTGTTTACTGGGCTTTGTCTTGTGTTTTGCTTGCTGCGTAGCCTAATTGTCCAAAATAAGATGATGATGCAAAAAGGTTATCCGTATGAAGGCTGGAGGCGTTGATGATGCTGAACTATGCATTAACTCATAAAAAGGTTATACCTAACAATCCCTTTAGACTTACCATAATCATGTAGTGTTATTACATTTATATACCTGTATATATATTTTTTCTGTTAATGAATAGGAGTACTATGTATCCCTTACTCATTTATAGAGGGGGCAAGGTATCTGGGGTCCCTGCAATTTTTAAAGGTGGCTATCAGATTCTGTAAGTCCCTTGTCTTCAGACCCCCAAAGACAGGGTTGTAGGGAAGAGGCCCTTTTCCTCAAAAACACTTTGAAAGTATGTGGTGTGCTGTCACGGTCAGGGGTCAGGCTCAGAGACCAGTAGCTATAGCAGTAGCGAGGCTCCCACCGACCAGCTTGTATAAGTACAGCAGCAGATCACCCTGGCGGGTGACACAGGCTCACCCTGTCTAAGCACACACCGGTGTTAGCTGGAGCTTCTGTTGGTAGAGATGGATTTTGTTGTGCTAGTACCAGTACCAGTCCTCAGGATCGCCCCACAAGGCGGTGGGTAAGCTGGGGTCAGGTAGCAGATGTAGCAGGTAGGGATCAAGCAGAAGTATGGTCAGTAAACAAACCAAAGGTCAACAAGTGGTTGCACTCCTTAACAACCAACTATTTTTTACAGAGAATTTGAATCAGTCAATTATTTTTCGACCGATCTGAATTCGAATCATTCTGAAACTTTGGAATTTGTTAGAAAATCAATAAATGAAATAAAAAATTAAATGAATTTCAACTAAATTCATTACTTTTTAATTCATATACATCCGAATCTCCAAACAACCTACATTTAGTCCAAATATACAGTCGAACCGAAATTAAAGTGATTGTAAAGGCTTGTTTAAAAAAAAAAAAAAATAATAATAACAAACATGTTATACTTACCTCCTCTGTGCAGTTGGTTTTGCACAAAGCAGCCTTGGTCCTCCTCTTCTCTGGTCCTTCTTCGCTGCTTCTAGCCCCTCCCTCCTTTGAGTGTCTCTTAGCCAGAAGCTTGCTACAGGGGGTACCCAAGCCAAGTCAGAGCTCCGTGTATCCATTCGGACACGGAGCCCCATCCTGGCCTCCTCTCTCCCCTGATTGGCTGGCTGACTTTGATTGACAGCCACGGGATCCAATGCTGCTCAGTCTCAGCCAATCAGGAGGAGTGTCCTCGATGGCTGAGTGGATTGTGGACATCGCTGGAGAGAGAAGGGGCTCAGGTAGGTAATTGGGGGGGGGGGGGGTGTGGGGGGGGGGCTGCTAGACACAGAAGGTTTTTTATCTTAATGCATAGAATACATTAAGATAAAAAACCTTCTGCCTTTACAACTCCTTTAATTTCACATGTCTAATGGTGATATTGGCTGAACTTTTACCTACACTAGTTGGATCCAATGTGACAGCATGATGTGTGGTATGCCCCGTACACACGATCGGACTTTCCGACAACAAAACTGTGGATTTTTGTTCGAAGGGTGTTGGCTCCAACTTGTCTTGCATACACACAGTCACACAAATGCTGGCCAACAATTACGAATGTAGTGACGTACAAGACGTACCTGATATCTCCATTGCGAAGGCTAGTTTTACAAGACCAAGCGCTTCCGGCTCGTACTTGATTCCGAGCATGCGTGGACTTTTTTTCCGACGGACTTGTGTACACACGATCGGAAAGTCCGACAACAAACATTTGTTGGCGGGAAATTTGAGAACCTGCTAGCCAACATTTGTTGGCGGAAAGTCTGCCAACAAATGTCCGATGGAGCGTACACACGGTCGGACTTTCCGCCAACAAGCTCAAATCCAACATTTGTTGTCGGAAAATCTGATCGCGCGTACGCGGCATCAGTCTGTCACAGTCAGGGGTCAGGCTTTTAGACCAGTAGCTATAGCAGTAAAGAGACTCTCACTGTCCAACAGGATAGGTATACAAGCAGGTCACCCTGGTGGATGATGTGGGCTCGCCGGAGATATGGGGCCTAAAAACTAACATTTATTTATCAGAGGTCCTGATGGTGGAGATGAGTTTTGCTGTGTGTTGCTATCAGGTCATGATCCTCAGAATCGACCCACAAGGAGGTGAGCAAGCTGGGTTCCAGTAGCCAGATATAGCAGGTAGGGATCAAGCAGAGCCCTATTTTCTAAACAAGCCGAAGGTCTATAACAAGTGGTTGCAGGTTGGGATCAAGCAGAAGCATAGTCGAGGAACAAGCCAAAGGCCGGTAAAGTGGTGATACAGACAGCAACAGGAGTGACAATAGCTAAATTCTGGCTGGAGGGAGCACAATAATCTGGCAAAAAGGAAGGCGTGGCTTAAATAAGAAGTTCATGGAAGGAGCAAATAGTTCAAGGTTCAAGAGAAACAAGGTTTAAGACACGATAATTCAAGGATTTGTCCAGGGAGCCATCCAGCATCTCAAGTGGCTTAGCAAGAAGGGACATCGCCAGACACAGCAGAGGTAGAAGGTTCAGACCTGGGTCCTGACACCTGGTATGGTTTAGGAGGGAGTCACATGCTCATCCCCTCCCCCCCCGCTCTGGCCAGCCAGTTTGCATGTTCAGATTCAGGGTCTGCTATGGAATTTTAGGAGGCCCCCACTAATTATTTTTTGGAGTTTTTTTGTGTAGGGATCCTACGAAAAATTCATGCCAGACTTAAAGGGTCCAGTATGCATTTAAGGGGGAATCTACACAATGTTTTCTTTCATTCTTGCTCTAGGATGTGCTACAGCAAAAGTAATATTCACAAAGAAAAAAATTATACAGTTTAAATTATTGGCAAACAACGTTTCATTCAGTGGCGGCCCAACCTTTAAAGGGCGCACGGGCGCCGCCTCCCCTATTCATGCGTCCGGCCCCCTGATCTACATATCGGTGGCGCCAGACCATGGATTCCCATGCGGGGGGAGGGGTGTTTTATTGAAGCACCTGATTAGAGCCAGAGGCTCTAATAGGCTTCAAAAAAGGATGGCCTCGGAGCGCAGAGCATTGCGCTCCGAGGCCACCCAGTTGTGTGACCATAGCGAATGAATTTTCGTTATTATCACACTAAAGTTCCTCCCCGCCAATTAGGAGGCAGGTCTGTGAGACCTGTTTCCCGATTGGCCAAAGCGCCAGGTGATCTTATTGGATGCCTAGTGCTTTGGCGGAAGAGGAGACACACGGCGGAGGAAGCTGGAGGAGTGAACATAGGACTCCGCACTCCAGGAGAGGACACCACAGCCCCACCACACGAGTGGGTAAGTGATGGACCGCCCGCGGGTGGGGGGGTGCTGTTTCAGTACTGTGCCACGCCACTGGGAGGGGGGTTGTTGTTTTTTTGCCGCCCCCCCAAAAGAAGAAACCACCAGCCGCCACTGGTTTCATTGCTTGCTGCAGCAGTTTTAGTACAGCACAGAGATGCGCCCCTTTACAGGCAGGATTGGGACGCCCCCAGGCATTTTATAAAAAAAACACTGTTCTCAGCTTATGGCTGGTGGGAGGGGAAGGCAGGGTGCTGTACATAGCTTTCTAGAAACATCACCGTATCCCACCTCTGTATTTCTCGCAGGAGCCCTCAGTCCTGTGCAAGCAGTGGGCTTAGGAGAAGTTATGCAAATATCCAAATGCTTAGAAGAGTGGATGTCAGTCTGGTAGGGTGGGTGTTCCTAGGGAGAAAACATTTTCATTCAGACCACCCTAGGTATCACCCTCATGTAATGCTGAGCTGACATGATTGAAAGAACTGAAATCCAATGACTGAAATGGGTGAGCAGTGGACAGTTAGGCTGGGGATGAAACCACTAGATGTTACTGGACGTCCTCCAGCCAGGAAATTAAGCAAGCTTTCTCTGACTTGCTGCAGCTTCTAATGCACATTGTGAGAAGCTCAAAGTGTGCAGTGAAATCAGAGTAAGCAGTTTCAGTCGAGGAGAGGAGCCTGTACTGTGGGAAGGTGGGCATTCAGGCTTGGTCTACAAGAGCCTCCATAATAGGGGCTAAACATCACTGAACATCAGACTCCAATTCTGCAGAATGTCCTTTGGCAATATTTCAGGCCTTAGGCTTTCATTAAAACTGGCATGTGGGAGTCTAGGCATGCAACCCGCAGCGTTTGAGATTACAGGACAGCTTCTAATGGTTTTTTTCCAGCTGGAGCAAGTCAACCTGTTCCATATTAAGGCGCACCATTCTGGGAATAAACTCTTGCTAGCAGCTGGGGAGCCCTGGGGTTGCCCATGCCGCACATATATTATTTACAATGCGTGAACAAGGCCACAAAAAAAAAATAAATATATTAAATATATATATATATATATACAGTATCTCACAAAAGTGAGTACATCCCTCACATTTTTGTAAATATTTTCTTCTATCTTTTCATGTGACAACACTGAAGAAATGACACTTTGCTACAATGTAAAGTAGTGAGTGTACAGCTTGTATAACAGTGTAAATTTTCTGTCCCCTCAAAATAACTCAACACACAGCCATTAATGTCTAAACCGCTGGCAACAAAAGTCAGTACACCCCTAAGTGAAAATGTCCAAATTGGGCACAAAGTGTCAATACTTTGTGTGGCCACCATTATTTTCCAGAACTGCCTTAACCCTCTTGGGCATGGAGGTCACCAGAGCTTCTCAGGTTGACACTGGAGTCCTCTTCCCCTCCTCCATGACGACATCACAGAGCTGGTAGATGTTAGAGACCTTGCGCTCCTCCACCTTCCATTTGAGGATGCCATACAGATGCTCAATAGGGTTTAGGTCTGGAGACATGCTTGGCCAGTCCATCACCTTTACCCTCAGCTTCTTTAGCAAGGCAGTGGTCGTCTTGGAGGTGTGTTTGGGGTCATTATCATGTTGGAATACTGCCCTGTGGCCCAGTCTCTGAAGGGACGGGATCATACTCTGCTTCAGTATGTCACAGTACATGTTGGCATTCATGGTTCCCTCAATGATCTGTAGCTCCCCAGTGCCGGCAGCACTCATGCAGCCCAAGACCATGACACTCCCACCACCATGCTTGACTGTAGACAAGACACACTTGTCTTTGTACTCCTCACCTGGTTGCCGTCACACACGCTTGTCACCATCTGAACCAAATAAGTTTATCTTGGTCTCATCCGACCACAAGACATGGTTTCAATATTCCATGTCCTTAATCTGCTTGTCTTCAGCAAATTCTTTCTTGTGCATCATCTTTAGAAGATGCTTCCCTCTGAGACCCATGCAGACCTATTTGATGCTGGTCTCAGCACTAACAGGCTGACCATCCACCCCTTCAACCTCTGCAGCAATGCTGGCAGCATTCATACCTCTATTTCCCAAATACAACCTCTGGATATGACGCTGAGCACGTGACCTCAACTTCTTTGGTGGGCCATGGCGAGGCCTGTTCTGAGTGGAACCTGTCCTGTTAAACCGCTGTATGGCCTTGGCCACCGTGCTGCAGCTCAGTTTCAGGGTCTTGGCAATCTTCTTATAGCCTAGGCCATCTTTATGTAGAGCAACAATTCTTTTTTTTTAGATCCTCCGAGAGTTCTTTGCCATGAGGTGCCACGTTGAACTTCCAGTGACCAGTATGAGAGAGTGAGAGCGATAACACCAAATTTAACACACCTGCTCCCCATTCACACCTGAGACCTTGTAACACTAACGAGTTACATGTCACCGGGGAGGGAAAATGGCTAATAGGGCCCAATTTGGACATTTTCACTTAGGGGTGTACTGACTTTTGTTGCCAGTGGTTTAGACATTAATGGCTGTGTGTTGAGTTATTTTGAGGGGACAGCAAATTTACACTGTTATACAAGCTGTACACTCACTACTTTACATTGTAGCAAAGTGTCATTTCCTGTGTTGTCACATGAAACAATACAATAAAATAGTTACAAAAATGTAAGGGGTGTGCTCACTTTTGTGAGATACTGTATATATATATATATATTATATATATCCTATCTTATACAATGTATATGGCAGTGCAGGGAAGCAGGCTGCATTTGACATTACAGAAAAGCGCATGTAAAAGCAAACAATGACTATCTCCTATATGCTTCCTTTCAGTCTAATAGATATACCATGGGACGCTGTGCCCCCTCCCAAGACAGGAAGCCTGTTACTGTTACTGTTGGGATCACCAGATGGGAAAAAAAATTTAAAAAGACTGAAAACTAAGGCAGCAACCACATTTAAGGACTGATACGCTACAATATATTACAAACATTTGTTGTTCTTAGGTTTAGATACAGGTATTTCATTATTCAGAATCTGGATTTGTTCATATAATATACAACTTACTAAAGACTCTCCAAATGATGAAAGGGATATGATATCCTACACCAGGGGTCTCCAAACTTTCTAAACAAAGGGCCAGCTTACTGTCCAGACTTTAGGGGGGCTGGACTGTGGCCATCGCGAGTACAAAATGTCCCAGCATCAGTGGAAGTAAACAATCCCCCATCATTGGTGTCAGTGGGAGGAATCGTGCCCCATGATTGGTGTCATTGGGAGGATTTGTGCCCCACCATTGGTGTCATTGGAAGGAATTGTGCCCCACCGTTGGTGATATTGGGAGGAATTGTGCCGTATCATTGGTGTCAATTGGAGGAACAGTACCCCATCATTGGTGTCATTGGGAGAAATTGTGCCCCATTATTGGTGTCATTAGGAGAAATTGTGCCCCATCATTGATGTCATTGGTAGGAATTGTGCCCCATCATTGGTGTCAATTGAAGGAACAGTACCCCATCATTGGTGTCATTGGGAGAAATTGTGCCCCATTATTGATGTCATTAGAAGAAATTGTGTCCCATCATTGATGTCATTGGTAGGAATTGTGTCCCACCATTGGTGTCATTGGGAGGAATTGTGTCCCATCATTGGTTTCATTGGAAGGAATTGTGCCACATCATTGGTGTCGTTGTAAAGAATTGTGCCCTTTCATTGGTGTCATTGGAAGGAATAGTGTCCTATCATTAGTGTCATTGGAAGGAATTGTGCCCCCATCATTGGTGTCATTGAGCCCCTTGATGTCATTGGTAAGAATTGTGCCCCATCATTTTTGTCCTTGGGAAGAACTGTACCCTTCATTGCTGTCAGTGAATAAAATAGTCCCCCACTGGATTATGTCAGGGGAAATGAGGGGACACTGGCCTACATACTTGACCATGTTGGGGAAATGAGGGAACACATACCTTCACACTGGAATATAGTGTAGGAAAATACTGAATTATTGTGTGAGAAATCAGACCATGCACTGGTTCATGGAGGAAGAAAAAATGGAAAACTGTCCCACACACCGGTTTATGGGGAAGTCAATGAAGGTACGTTGACCTACCTATTGGTTCATTGAGGTAGCCCCACTCATGACTTCAGCCCCCAAACTAGACCATGGTGGGAGAAACAAGGAGACACTGGCCTACATGGATCATGGAGGGGAAAATGGGGGGATACTAGCCCACACACTGGATCAGGGTGGGGAAAGTGAGGAGACACTGACCCAAACACTGGATCCAAATGAGGGAAAAGAGAGGACACCAATCTGAACACTGAATCATAGCGGGAAAAAATGAGTAAACTCCAAATTACGAGGTGTGAAATGAGTGGACACCTGCCGACACAGTGAATCATAGCGGGAAATCTTTGTAATCTGTTGGAGCTTTTGTTGTGTAAATGTGCCAAACATGTTCCTGTACCTCATTTTACAATCATCTACCATATTACAATTGACTGGCTGATCTGAAAATAGTTTTTTTTTTTTTTGACCTTGATGACATACATAAATGATCCTTGGTTTGTATCTTGCTTGTTGTTCCTACCTACACCAGGAATGGTATTATTCACAACAACCTCGTTTTATGGCAGATCACCCTTTGCTGCACTTAGTCATCTTAGACACGCAGCTATCCACCGATTATGTAAAGCCGGTCTATTTTCCTGCCATCAAATGATACATCTGTTACATTTTCGTTTCTCTAACGATATTTTGCCAGCGAAGCAGGACATTTTTTTTTTTTCTGATATTTTAAATAATTTATCAGGAAGCCTAAATTAAGCCATGTGTTATAAATTTATATCTTCACTAAAGCACATCATGATGAATAATTGATCAGGCACATTGTGTTGATTCTGTCTGAGAGACACATATGGAGGGATGGCTACATCATTTGCAACCAGCACTTACTGCAGCATTGTACTAAGTGACTGCCAGTAGCTGGAAGCAAACAAACAGCAGAGGGGGGCAGTGTGCAGCTTGCCGACAAACCTCTAGATTTCCAATTAGGACGATTCTGGCTGAGTGTCTGACATTACTTAAAGGAAATATTTTATATATAATATATATATATACATTATATATAAAGGAATAATATATATAAATATTTAAAGGAAATTTTAAAATAAATTAAATATTTTATTTAATAAATTAAATATATAAATAAATATATCATTTTTTTTATTTATTTAAACAATTATATATATATATATATATATATATATATATATATATATATATATATATATATATATATATATACAGGCGGTGTAAATTTGCTGTCCCCTCAAAATAACACACAGCCATTAATGTCTAAACCGCTGGCAACAAAAGTAAGTGCACCCCTAAGTAAAAATGTCCAAATTGGGCCCAAAGTGTCAATATTTTGTGTGGCCACCATTATTTCCCAGCACTGCTCTAACCCTCTTGGGCATGGAGATCACCAGAGCTTCACAGGTTGTCACTGGAGTCCTCTTCCCCTCCTCCATGACGACATCACAGAGCTGGTGGATGTTAGAGACCTTATGCTCCTCCACCTTCCATTTGAGGATGTCCCACAGGTGATCAATAGGGTTTAGGTCTGGAGACATGCTTGGCCAGTCCATCACCTTTACCCTCAAATTCTTTAGCAAGGCAGTGGTCATCTTGGAGGTGTGTTTGGGGTGGTTATCATGTTGGAATACTGCCCTGCGGTCCAGTCTCTGAAGGGAGGGGATCATGCTCTGCTTCAGTATGTCACAGTACATGTTGGCATTCATGGTTCCCTCAATGATCTGTAGCTCCCCAGTGCCGGCAGCACTCATGCAACCCCAGACCATGACACTCCCACCACCATGCTTGACTGTAGACAAGACACATTTGTCTTTGTCCTCCTCACCTGGTTGCCACCACACACGCTCGACACCATCTGAACCAAATACATTTATCTTGGTCTCATCAGACCACAGGACATGGTTCCAGTAATCCATGTCCTTAGTCTGCTTGTCTTCAGCAAACTGTTTGCAGGCTTTCTTGTGCATCATCTTTAGAAGAGGCTTCCTTCTGGGATGACAGCCATGCAGACCAATTTGATGCAGTGTGTGGCGTATGGTCTGAGCACTGACAGGCTGACCCCCCACCCCTTCAACCTCTGCAGCAATGCTGGCAGCACTCATACATCTATTTCCCAAAGACAAACTCTGGATATTGTGTAGTATCTTGCGATGGACTTCTGTGCTACTAAAGTGATTTAAAAAATAATCTGTGTAATGCTGCAAAATCTAATAGTGAACACCATTCCACTACCTAAAGTCTATAAATTGCACAACAATGGAATGTGTCTGTGATTCTGCGCAAAACCTCTCCACTAATAGAATGTGGGCAATGAAAAAATACCAATATGTGAATCTACAAAAGATAATGCTTTCAGTGAGAAAAAAAAAAAAAAAATCATACAAACATCTAAAGTGACTTCAGTGCTAATACATAGGTGAAGTGACTGATGCATACATATAAAGTGACTGAACAAAGTGCACGTGCGTTGATAGGAGATCTGGTGACTTTCGTGGTGTTGGATACCCACTCGGGGCTCCCAGAACTCTCACCTTAGTGACACAGTAAAAGTGCCTGTTAGAATCCGTTGGATGTTGTGCTCTTTCCGTTTGGATGTATACTGGCGTTCTGATGTGCCTATGGATAGGCGATGTTCCCTCCAATGAGTAGGCTCCACATGGGGAATAATCAAAAGGAGGAGACTCCAATAGTGTAATAAAGTAGGGCCAAAGATTTTATTAAAAATATCTGCTTACATTTAAAACGAAAATTTGCGCTGGGCAGCAGTAGGAAACAGCGTGGTTTTCGATCCCCGCTACGTCACTTCCGGTCCGCGTGTGTTGTGTATCCGGTCACGTCCTACGCGTTACGTCATGTCACATGACTTCCTCAGGGCCTGATATTTTTAATAAAATCTTTGGCCCTACTTTATTACACTATTGGAGTCTCCTCCTTTTGATTATTCCCCATGTGGAGCCTACTCATTGGAGGGAACATCGCCTATCCATAGGCACATCAGAACGCCAGTATACATCCAAACGGAAAGAGCACAACATCCAACGGATTCTAACAGGCACTTTTACTGTGTCACTAAGGTGAGAGTTCTGGGAGCCCCGAGTGGGTATCCAACACCACGAAAGTCACCAGATCTCCTATCAACGCACGTGCACTTTGTTCAGTCACTTTATATGTATGCATCAGTCACTTCACCTATGTATTAGCACTGAAGTCACTTTAGATGTTTGTATGATTTTTTTTTTTTTCTCACTGAAAGCATTATCTTTTGTAGATTCACATATTGGTATTTTTTCATTGCCCACATTCTATTAGTGGAGAGGTTTTGCGCAGAATCACAGACACATTCCATTGTTGTGCAATTTATAAACTCTGGATATGACGCTGAGCACGTGACCTCAACTTCTTGGGTCGACCATGGTGAGGCCTGTTCTGAGTGGAACTTGTCCTGTTATACCGCTGTATGGTCTTGGCCACCGTGCTGCAGCTCAGTTTCAGGGTCTTGGCAATCTTCCTTTAGCCTAGGCCATCTTTATGTAGAGCGACAATTCTTTTTTTCAGATCCTCAGAGAGTTCTTTGCTATGAGATGCCATGTTGAACTTCCAGTAGCCAGTACGAGAGAGTGAGAGCGATAATGGATGAGCGAGTTTGGGGTGGAGGAACTTGACTGTCCTGCACAGAGTCCTGACCTCAACCCCATAGAACACCTTTGGAATAAATTAGAGCGGAGACTGTGAGCCAGGCCTTCTCGTCCAACATCACTGCCTGACCTCACAAATGCGCTTCTGGAAGAATGGTCAAACATTCCCATAGACACACTCCTAAACATTGTGGACGCCTTCCCAGAAGAGTTGAAGCTGTTATAGCTGCAAAGGGTGGAGCCAACTCAATATTGAACCCTACGGACTTAGACTGGGATGCCATTAAAGTTCATGTGCGTGTAAAGGCAGGCGTCTCAATACTTTTGGTAATATAGTGTATGTGTGGTTTGCTGTTAAAGTCAATTCAAAATGATGTTCACTCTCGTTTTTAAAATATCTCAAGCTAGCACCCCAAGTCTACAGGCTGCCCTACCCATGAATCCAGCGCTGCCAGTGGCCCACCATATTTTTGCATAAATGACTCTCTATCATTATTTAAAGTGAGCCTGTTGCCAGTCTATTGACATGCAAGTTCTTAACAAATAGTAAATGGGATTTAGAAGAAGCCACCAATGAGCCCAGTAGCTGCAGGCACTGTGGAGTAGATATGTGCAGTTCATTTTGTCCCGAATCAAAATTTAGACAAGTTTTTCATTATTCAGATGTATCTGAATTACAATAGTAACAAATTTAAATGAATCCGAAATAAGGAAACGAAAATTTCAAAACACAATTCGAATTTAAATAGTTTTGGAATTGAATTCAAATTTCAGAAAATAATAAAATAGAATAGAAAATAAAGGAGTAGAATAGAAAATGAAAGAATATAAACAAGAAAACAGAAAAAAATAGAAAATAAATGAATAGATAGATAGAAATAAAGAGATAGAAGAGAATAAAAGAGAATAGAGTAAAACAGAACAAAATAGAATAGAAAATAAAAGAACAGAATAAAATAGAATAGAAAATAAAGGGATAGAAAAGAATAGAATAGAGTAAAACAGAACAGAATAGAATAAAAAAAAAGAATAGAGTGAAACAGAATAAAATAGAATAAAAAATAAAAGAACAGAATAAAATAGAATAGAAATTAAAGACATAGAATAGAATATAAAATAGAATATAATAAAATTGAATAGTACCATCTTCTGAAATTTGAATTTGAATCATTTTGATATTGAATTCGAATTTCAGAAAATAATAAAATAGAAAATAAAATAAGGGAGTAGAATAGAAAATTAAAGAATATAATAGAGTAAAACAGAACAAAATAGAATAGAAAATAAAAGGACAGAATAAAATAGAATAAAAAATAAAGGAATAGAATAGAAAAGTAAAGAATAGAATACAGTAAAGCAGAACAAAATAGAAAATAAAAGAATAGGAAAAAATAGAATAGAAATAACGGGATATAATAAAAATAAAGAGATAGAATAGAATAAAAAAAGAATAGAGTAAAACAGAACACAATCGAAAACAATATAAAAGAACAGAATAAAACAGAATAGAAAATAAAGGAATAGAATAGAATAAAAAATAGAATAGAATAAAATTGAATATAACCATCTTCTGAAATTCAAATTTCAAATAGAAGAAATTTGAATTCAAATAGAAAAAAAAATAATAGAATATAAAAAAAGAATATAATAGAATAGAAAGGAATATAATATAAAAAAAACAATAGACTAGAATAGAATAAATTAGAAAGAATATAACCTTTTTCTGAAATTCAAATAGAATAAATTCAAATAGAATAGAAAAGAACAGAATAGAAAAAAAAAAAAAAAATAACCATCTTCCGGATCTCGAAGTTCAAATAGAATAAATTTGAATTCTAATAGAATAGAAAGAATATATCAATATAATCATCTTCTGAAATTCAAATTTTGAACAGAAAATAATAGAATATAATAGAAAATAATAAAATAGAAAATAAAAGAATAGACTAGAAAAAAATAGAATAGAATAGAAAGAAACAATATAATAGAATGGAAGAGAAAGGATAGAATAGCATAAATTTGATTTTGAATGGAATTTGAATCAATTTGAATTTGGAAAAATTTGAATTAATTTGAACTTGAATAAAGGAAATGAATTAAACAAATTTAACTAAACGAATTTATGTAAATAATGAATCGAAGCAAAACACATTTTTGTGTTCTGCACATGTCTACTGTGTAGTAGTTTTACCCTCCTCCCACCTCCCAGCAGTGACTCTAAAGCTCAAAACTACCTACGCCACTCTTACAGTAGTGACTTAGCTTCTCAGCTCACTTTGCTCCCCCTCCCAGCAGTGAATCAGACGTCTTTCGGCATTGGGAGGTCTTATATAAACAAAGAGGGGGTGTCCCAGGAAGGGGAGCAGGAGGAATTCAACCAGTGGCGGCTGGTGTTTTTTGTTTGGGGGGTGGCAAACAACCACCCCCCGCAGTACCTCGACCCCCCCCTCACTCTCTGCCGGTTCACCGGCACTTACCCCATCTAGGCGGCAGGCACATCAGGCAGCGGTGGGGTTTGGGCATCGGCGGCACATCGGGCAGTAGCAGGTACATCGCGCAGCAGCAGGATTGGGCATTGGTGGGCACACCGGGCAGCAGTGGGCACATCGGGCAGGACAGGGATCAGGGCATCGACGAGCACATCACTCAGCAGCAGGATTGGGCATCAGCAGGCACATCGGGCAGCAGCGGGCACATCGGGCAGCGACGGAGATCGGGGCATTGGCTGGCACATCGGGCAGCGGTGGGTATCGGGTCATAGGCGGACATTCACTCGCTGTTGCAACACACCTGGGTGGGCTCCAGACGCATTGCTCTGCACCAAGCCCACTCTATTTTGAAGCCTATTAGAGCCTCTGACTCTAATCAGGTGCTTCAAAAAACAAACCCCCGCCCTTCCCCGCTATAGGAATTCTTGCGCCTGGCGTCCTGAAAGGGGCCAGGCGCATGGATAGGGAGGGCGGCGGTGGTGGATAAGGGAGGCGGCCACAATGGACGGAGCTGCCCCTGAGCTCAACTGCTGAAAAAAGAACTTGAATAATGTCAGTGCTACTGCTGTAAATGATGAGGATGGATTGCTCCACAGTACTTATAACTATAAAGGTCAGTGGGGATTTGTTATAAAGCTCATGTGCTGCTTGCGAAGAATATTCAAACTCTTAAATCTCCAGCAAGTTCACTTTAAAAGTTGCCGTTCCGTAAGTTACACAAAGCCGTAACATTTTCCGTTTATCTCTCCTCGTTACACATTTACAAAAGGGTTTCTTTCTATGGCGCCTGCTGGGGGTTACGCCGATGGCAATTGTAATCATGGGTTTGGTTTAAAAGACAAATCTTCACGTATCTGATTGTCCTCTAACACCCACTCAGGCATTCCACACTGTGCCATTCTAACTTTTCTTAACATGAAGCAGGCTTTAAATGATCCTTGTGAAAGAGTCGGTGCTAATAGACTTTAACATGTATTGGCGGTTTGTCCCGCTGACAAGAAAATTGTGACAGATAGTATCTCAAGAAGCCAGGCTGCCATTTTTTTAAGGCAAAAAATGAATAAAAGAGAAACCGATTGAAAATTAGAACAAGGTGTCTCCCATTACTGTAGCCTGCTTTTCTTTTGCCTCTTAAAGTGAGTTACATCATTCAAACCAATCTCTCTTTAGCACCTCAATACCATACAATTGTTGATTCCTATGGCTTGTTCTTGGACTATGTTAGGGCCTGGATCTGACCCCAGTACCTCTGCTGTGTCTTGCAGTAACTTTTCCTGCTGAGCACCTGGAGTGCCAGATGGCTCTGTGCCTGATTGCTTAGATAACCTTGCCTTATGTATTGTTTCTCATGAACGTGGAACCTTTAGCTTCTCCCATGAACATCCTGATATAAGCCATGCCTTTGCACTTCCTATTTGCCAGATTATCATGCTCTCTCCAGCCAATATTTTGCTCTTGTCACACCTGCTGCTGTTCATATCTGTGCTACGATTTGTTACCAACCTTTGACTTGTTCCTTGACTAAGCGTCTACTTGATCCCAACCTGCAACCACTTGTTACTGACATTTTGGCTTGGTTCTTGACTATGCTTCTTCTTGATCCCAAGATGCAAACACTTTTACCGACCTTTGGTTTGTTCCATGACTACACTTCTGCTTTATCCCAACCGGCAACCACTTGTTACTGACCTTTTGGCTTGGTTCTTGACTATGCTCCTGCTTGATCCCAACCTGCAACCACTTGTTAGTGACCTTTGGTTTGCTCCATGACTACATTTCTGCTTTATCCCAACCGGCAACCACTTGTTACTGACCTTTTGGCTTGGTTCTTGACTATACTTCTGCTTGAGCCCAACCTGCAACCACTTGTTACTGACCTTTGGTTAGTTCCATGACTACACTTCTGCTTTATCCCAACCTGCAACCACTTGTTACTGACCTTTTGGCTTGGTTCTTGACTATGCTTCTTCTTGATCCCAACCTGCAAACACTTGTTACTGACCTTTGGTTTGTTCCATGACTTCACTTCTGCTGCATCCCAACCGGCAACCACTTGTTACTGACCTTTTGGCTTGGTTCTTGACTATGCTTCTTCTTGATCCCAACCTGCAAACACTTGTTACTGACCTTTGGTTTGTTCCATGACTACACTTCTGCTTTATCCCAACCGGCAACCACTTGTTACTGACCTTTTGGCTTGGTTCTTGACTATGCTTCTTCTTGATCCCAACCTGCAAACACTTGTTACTGACTTTTGGTTTGTTCCATAACTTCACTTCTGCTTTATCCCAACTGGCAACCACTTGTTACTGACCTTTTGGCTTGGTTCTTGACTATGCTTCTTCTTGATCCCAACCTGCAAACACCTGTTACTGACCTCTGGTTTGTTCCATGACTACACTTCTGCTGTATCCCAACTGGCAACCACTTGTTACTGACCTTGTGGCTTGGTTCTTGACTATGCTTCTTCTTGATCCCAACCTGCAAACACTTGTTACTGACCTTTGGTTTGTTCCATGACTACATTTTTGCTTTATCCTGACCTGCAACCACTTGCTACTGACCTTTGGTTTGTTCCATGACTACACTTCTGCTTTATCCCAACCTGCAAACACTTGTTACTGACCTTTTGGCTTGGTTCTTGACTATGCTTCTGCTTGATCCCAACCTGCAAACACTTGTTACTGACCTTTGGCTTGTTCCTTGACTACTCTTCTACTTGATCCCATCCTGCAACCACTTGTTATGGACCTTTGACTTGTTCCTTGACTGTGCTTTTGCTTGATCTGACCTGCTATATCTGGCTAGTGGACTCTGGCTACTGGACTCCGGCTTGCTCACCTCCTGGTGGGACGATCCTGAGGACCATGACCTGGTACCAACATGTAACAAAAACACATCTCCACCATAAGGAGCTCTGGTGAAAACCAGTTAGTTCTTAGACTCTGAACCTTGGGTGAGCCCACCAGGGTGACCTTCTTGTATACCTATCCTGCTGTTTAGTGAGAGTCTCTCTCCTGCTATAGCTACTGGTCTCCGAGCCTGACCCCTGACTGTGACAGACTAACACATGTCATGCTGTCACATTATGTCCACCTAGTGTCAGTAAAAGCCCAGCCAATATCACCATGGTATGCGTTATCTATTAGTAATTAGCAATTTACTTTAACTTGGATCTGCAGTAAATTGGACCAGTCCAAAGTTAGCAGATGTTTTGTCTGGATTTTTGAGCTGCTCAGCTAGTTGAAACAATTGCCACTGAATATATTACCTGCCTTCATCATAGGAACAAGTGGGGTGGGTGTGGGGGGTGGGTTGTTAGAAGCAGCAACTTCCCTGGGCGTAATGTTTTTATTTAGTGGACTGAATTCATATGCAGCTTGAGGCAGGATTTTCATAAGGGTGAACCACCTTAGGATTTTCATATTAATATAAATGAGCTGCAGCAACATACTGCATTTTTTTTGCATTGCACATAATGTCTGCATTTTGGAGTGAACAGGACAGATAGGAAACAATTGTTATCTATATACCCTTGCGGTGACATATATTCACATGATATGATTGAGCTCTTACATATTTTTTTGTCTTGAAAGGACACTGACTCGCATTATAAAGTATGAAGTAGGGGGTGGGACGTATTTTGGCTTCAGTGCCCCGGGCAGTGGATGATCTTGTCCATGTACTGATCATGCGTTTGAGTGATATCACATTTCCAGGTTGAATCTGCAGCCATCTTTCACCAAGCATCTTTTTTAATAGGGAGCAGACAAGCAGCATAACATGACCGGGTTTTAGAAGACAATTTTTGTCCTCTATCAAGGTCTATGTTTATTTATTTTTTTTTAATCAAAAAGGGTTTTTTTGCTCATAAAAAACAAACAGTACATTTATACATGAACCATAATCGACATTTTTTCCCAAGTATTAAAATAGCCATCAATCAAGTATTATAGTTTACAACTTAAAATTTTCCAACATTCGGACTATATGTCCCATCTGATTTAACCAGAAGTATGTTCTCCAGTTGCCGCACACCTTCCTCCTCCATCCTCCATTACACATTTTCTACAGCTACATGTCATATTTGTCATGTGGCCTATCTCCCAACCACTTGACAGATACCTAATTCCGTCTTTGAATTCAAGCACTTCTTAACAGTCTCATCTGTTCCAATTCCATGGGGCTTATTCCAGGCACATCTAACCACGGGTCCCACAGTCTATCAAATTTTCCAGGGCTCCCCCTGTGCTGGTATATATATTTTTCCATTATAAGTGTTTTTCCCATGTTTTGTAGCCATGTTTTGCAACTAGGTGGCGTAGCAGATTTCCATCCCATCAGTATTACCTTCCTAGCCTGAAACAGCGCCCGTGCAAAGGCGACCCTCGTCACCTCCTCCGCAATCACCCCCTCCAGAACTCCCAGTAAACAACACAATGGATCTAGGGGGACATTGGCCTGGAACACCTGATTCAGTGTAGCCAGGACCTCCGTCCAGTACCTATGGAGATTGGGGCAACGCCAAAGGAGATGAATCAGGTCCCCAGCTGCTGCCCTGCATCTGCCACATAGTGAGTCTGGTGCTCTGCCCATTCTGTATAACTTTACAGGGGTATAATGTACTCTCAATAGGATATATAGTTGGGAGACCTTTTGCGCCACGTTTAGTGAGCAGGTGTTAACCGCTTGCAAAGCTTCTTCCCACACCTCCCCGGATATGGGGCCCACATCCGCCTCCCATTGAGCAGCCGCCCTTGTGGGATACCCTTCTAAGAATGACGAAAATAGCATGTTATAGCATTGTGAGATTATGCCTTTAGTCTCTGACGCCTCCTGCATCATATGAAAAACCGGTGTGGGGGACTGGGACCAATCTGTCGCATCCCCTTGTGCTTTAATTGCATGCTGTAATTGTAAATAATAAAATAACATACTGGTAGGCAGAGAATATTTAGCTTGTAAATCCTTGAAAGATAACAATGTTCCATTACTAAAAATCTGATTCAGATGAGTGATACCCCTGCAGTGCCACCTGGGCCCTTGTTGGATCTTGGCTAGTTCTGCATATGTTTTATTTTCCCAAAGCGGGCTATACTTGGTAAAGCCTGTCACATTTTGCAGTTGTTTAGCCTTGTTCCAAACCTTCTGAAGAAGTGTATATGTGGGCATTTGCTTGTTGGGCCTTTGGAAAAGGTGGGCCTGCAATTCCTCGGGTACTGACTCCGCCCCTGTGCCCACCAGCATAAGCTTAGCCGATGAGCCCATCAGTGAAGGGGCCATGGCACCTATCAGATGCTGCAATTGTGCTGCCAAGTAGTATATCCAGGGATTGGGGAGGGCAAGGCCTCCCCCCTCCTTTGAACACTGCAGCTGCTCTCATTTAATTCTGGGGGGTTTGGTGTGCCACAACAACAGCCGAAATAAAGAGTTAACCACTCTGAATATCTTCAGTGTAATAACTACCGGCGTGTTATGTAGCATGTACAGAATTTGTGGCATCAGAATCATCTTTATGAGATTCACTTTCCCTGCCAGGGACATTTTAAGTTTATTCCATACATTTATTTTATCTCTAAACCGCGATAGCAGAGGGTAGATATTCAGGCTACAGAATTCAGTAAGTTTGGGTGAGATGTTTATACCTAAGTATTTAAAGGTAGATACTATGGGTATCTGGCTTGGGGGTCTCTCATTAGTTATCGGCGATCCATCTATAAACATTAACGCAGATTTAGTCCAGTTAATAGTGAGGCCTGAAAAGTGGCCAAATTTCGTTATAAGGGACATTACCTGATCTAGGGATCCCTCCGCGTCTTCCAAGAACAGAAGCATGTCATCGGCGTAGAGCATGATTTTTTCATGCAATTCGCCATACCGAAAACCCCTAATCTGTGGGCAATCTCTCACCTGTGCCGCAAGGGGCTCTATAGCCAGTGCAAAGAGCAGGGGAGACAGAGGGCACCCCTGTCTAGTCCCCCTGCCCAGTCCAAAGGCATGTGACATTCTATCTGCCATACGTATGGCTGCCCGTGGCGTATCATATAACAGCCTCACCCACTGGATGAACCTGGGCCCAAACCCAAACTTGTCCAGAATCGCCCACAGATACCTCCAGCACACGCTGTCAAATGCCTTATTGGCATCAAGAGACAACAGGGCCCTGCGACCCATAGATTCCAAGGGAGTCTGCATGTTTAAGTATAGTCGTCTAAGATTGGTCGCTGTAGATGTTCGAGGCATAAACCCTGCCTGATCTGAGTGGACGATTGATCTGACAATCCTATTGACCCGCATGGCCAGCACTTTAGCTAGTAATTTAATATCGCTCTGTAGCAGCGATATAGGCCTGTAGGAGCCGGGGTCTAAGGGGTCTTTACCCATTTTTAGCAGTAGTATGATATTAGCTTTAGTCATGGTGGTGGGTAGCCTTCCCAGTGTAAAGGAGGCATTTAATACCTCAAGCAGTTTGGGTAAGATTATTTTGCCATATTGGGTATAGACCTCCATGGGAAGCCCATCGTCCCCCGGGGCCTTGCAGGTAAGGAAAGAGGCTGCTGCCTCCCTCAATTCGTCTAGCGAAATTGGTGCTTCCATCTCTCCCCTCGCTTGGTGGGTCAGAGTTGGAAGTGTTATTGTACCCATGTATGTCTGCAGTTCCTCGTCTGTGTAACTGTCACATGGTTTGTATACCTCAGCATAGAAAGATACCAGCTCCTCTATAATTTTCTCCGGATCATTCACCAGACGTCCCGAAGAGCTACGTATCGCTCCTATAGCAGGGGACGACTGTTGAGATTTGGCTATCCTAGCCAACAATCTGCCAGTTTTTTCACCTTCTTCGTAAAATGCTTGTTTGGTAAAGAACCGTTTGCGTTCCGCAGCGGAGGATCTCAACCGGTCCAGGAACTCCTGAGCCGATATAAATGCCTCCCTCGTGGACTCTGATGAGTCTAAGACAAAAGCAAGCTCCAATTGCTTCACCCGGTCTTCCACCTGTACCAATAAGGCTGAGGAATTGTATTTTATGTCAGCAATTTCAGCTATAAATGTACCCCTTAGGCATGCCTTAAATGCATCCCATCTCATTAGTAAATCAGTTTGTCTCCGGTTGTCAGAAAAGTATTGTTCTATCTGTTTCACTACTCTATCGTGGAAAGTAAAAAGTTTTAACCAAAAAGCATTCAGTTTCCATGGTGCTCTCGGTAGTGAGGTCGCCGGCCTGGTAATAAGGTAGGCGGCCAGAGGGGAGTGATCAGAAACCCCCCGGGGTAAATAATCCACCTTATGCAGAATGCTTAGAAGTTGTGGGGACCCCACACACAGGTCTATACAGGAAAGTGACCTATGGGTTTTGGAAAAGCACGAAAATTGTTTGGTCGTGGGGTGTTTAGCTCTCCACAAGTCTATCCATCCCACTTCTACCAGTAATATACTCAAAATAGTGCCTCTGCTCCCCGAAGGCGGTTGTGCCGGGGGATGCCTGTCAAGTCTGGGATCTAGGTAGCCATTAAAGTCTCCCATGATCATTATAGGGACATCAGGTTTGTCAACCAGGTAAGTCAAGAGGAGCTGCAATATTTCCCTAGAGAATGGGGGAGATATATACACAAACACCAAAATCAACGTCAAGGTATATAACCTGCAATGTAAAAATACAAATCTACCCATAGAATCAGTAACTGCGTCCAATTCCTGGTAGGCCAAGGACTTATGTACCAGGACACTCACCCCGCGGGAATATGCAGTGTGAGTGGAGTGGTATGCCTTGCCCACCCAGGAGTACTGCAGGAAGCTGATTGTGTCACTTGTTAGATGGGTCTCCTGGAGGCTCACTATAGCGGGGTGAAACTTTCTCAGGCAGGTGATTGTCATAGTGAGTTTCAATGGATCATGGACACCACGGACATTCCATGTCACAATTGGAGTGTTTGCCATGTTTGGTGCAGTAAGGTGTTATGTCCAAGGTAAACCTGCTTCTTCGCCCCCTTCTCAGGCAGTAGAAAGTCAGTGTACGTCCCAGGGACACAAATTTTCCTGGTGTAACATTCAGTATTGATTTGCAATGATGACTTGAGACGTCTGCGGAAGCATGTGCGTGGTATCTCCAGATGGAAAAGCGTCATTCCTAGCTTGAAAAGTGTGATTCGCAATTTTAAACCCGTTTTTTGGGTGTGTGCAACTGTCCCGCACAGGTCAGAAGGAGACTCCCTCATTCCGCCTGCACACCCTAAATCGTGTCGTGCTGGGCACTTTTTAACCAGCCCCTTCAACTGGGGTAAATTGAGTTTCCAAAAAGTTCCTGTGGGTACAACTATCCCACCGTGGCGTCTGTTATTTCTTAGTGAATCTCTTGTGAACAAAGCTCTTGTCAAGCGCTAACTTTGTAAAATAGGAACAGTGTCCCGCATTGTAAATTGTAGACTTTAAAACATCTAAAAGGAACAAACCAACCTCATAACTCCGTGTAGTGTCGCTCAGTCTCCCATGTCAGCCTCTCTCCACCTCCTGAGATCTTGTTCATTGCGGTCCAACCAGGCGGACACTTCATTTGCAGATTCAAAGAAGGTTGACTGTCCTCCTGCCGTAATGCGTAGTTTGGCCGGATACAACATGGCATAAGTAACTTGGATCCTCTGCAGTCGTTTCTTTACCTCTGCAAACTTGGCCCTTTTGCGCTGTACCTCTGCCGAGAAGTCAGGATAAAATGATATTTTTGTTCCATTAAGGTCTATGTTTATAAGTGAGGCTTGAATATATACCGAACTGTGTATTTTCACCCGGTGACCGCGCCCCCATCTGACGCACGGGACATGACGGGACTTCCCTGTGGCATTCCCCGTGACGTCACAGGGAAGTCCCGTCAAGTCACCGTGCCGTCACACAGCGGGAGCCTCCCTCCATGCCAGCATGGGTGCGGAGCGGCCCGGAGAAGAAAATGAAGAAGAGAAGAAGAGAAGAAGAGAAGAAAAGAAGAAGAGAAGAAGATGAAGAAGATGAAGAGAAGAGCGGGAGCCTCCCCCCATGCCATGGGTGCGGAGCGGCCCGAGGAGAAGAAGATAGAAGACGCCGCGGAGGAGATGCTGGACGAGAACGCCGGAGGAAGAACCAGAAGAGCCAGAAGAACCAGAAGAACCAGAAGATGAAGGAAGATAGAAGAAAGAAGTATTTAAATAAAGGAATTGTCAAAAACTGTCTCTTGTCATTTTTAACATTTTTGACAGTTTTTTAGTGAAATGGTAGGGGTAAGTACCCCCTTACCATTTCACACAGGGGGGGGCCGGGATCTGGGGGTCCCCTTGTTAATGGGGGCTTCCAGATTCCGATAAGCCCCCCGCCCGCAGACCCCCACAACCACCGGCCAGGGTTGTGGGGATGAGGCCCTTGTCCTCATCAACATGGGGACAAGGTGTTTTGGGGGGCTACCCCAAAGCACCCTCCCAATGTTGAGGGCATGTGGCCTGGTACGGTTCAGGAGGGGGGGGGCGCACTCTCATCCCCCCTCTTTTCCTGCGGCCTGCCGGGTTGCGTGCTCGGATAAGGATCTGGTATGGATTGTTGGGGGGACCCCACGCCGTTTTTTTTGGCGCGGGGTTCCCCTTAAAATCCATACCAGACCTGAAGGGTCTGGTATGGAATTTAGGGGGAACCCCACGTCATTTTTTTTTTATTTTGGCCGGGGTTCCCCTTAATATCCATATCAGACCTGAAGGGCCTGGTATGGAACTTAGGGGGACTCCCACGTCATTTTTTTTTTTTAATTTTGGTTCGGGGTTCCCCTTTGGGGAATTCCCCATGCCGTTTTTATCAATGAACTTCTATGTGTATTGTCGGCAATGCAATAGCCGCGGGTAGTTTTAAATGAGTTGTTCCTTCAAAATGTCATTTTGCTGTCAGACTGTTCTAAACACAGGAAACATGCGCCCCTTTACAGGCATACTATAGACACCCCCCAGGTATGAAATTTAAAGGGATATTACACTTTTATTGTTTGACTTTAAGCATTATTAAAATCACTGCTCCTGAAAAAACGGCCGTTTTTAAAACTTTTTTTTGCATTGATCCATGTCCCCTGGGGCAGGACCCAGGTCCCCAAACACTTTTTATGACAATAACTTGCATATTAGCCTTTAAAATTAGCACTTTTGATTTCTCCCATAGACTTTTAAAGGGTGTTCCGCGGCATTCGAATTTGCCGCGAACACCCCAAATTGTTCGCTGTTCGGCGAACTTGCGAACAGCCAATGTTCGAGTCGAACTCGAAGCTCATCCCTAATCCTGGGTGAGATAATAAGGAAACAAAGAGAAAGATGAACAAAGTGCTGAAAGTATAGGTGAAACCTCTGGTGGTTTACCTTGTTGGTTCACATGGAAATTGGGAACCAAAATCACAAGTGAATGCTTCCATATGAGGTGTTGCCAAAGAGACACATAGACACCAAGTGAGACGAATTTAAATGCTCCCAGCTGATACAGCGTGTCCCGCCCAGCGTCACGTGGGAGTGGCAAGAAAGGGGAGGCATCCGTGCCAGAGCGAACAAAATCCGCCCATACAGGCTCAGGTACATCCCCATAAGCACCCAAGAAGGGGCAGGCAGCTTCCAAAGCTTCCATTGCTAATTGGGTCGGTCAGTTGCTCATTCAGGCCTACGGTCTGAAACGTAAAGCTCCTCACTTTAGGGTGAGAGCTCATTCAACCAGGGGTGTAGGAACCTCCTGGGCTTTTCGCCATCAGGTATCTGTGGCTCATATTTGTAAGGCTGCTACCTGGTCTTCAGTGCATACGTTCACAAAATTTTATCAAGTGGATGTTCGAGCAGCCGAGGATCTCGGCTTTCGGCCGCAGTGTACTACGGGATGCCGTATAAGGTGTGATGACTATTGTTTGGCAGGGTGTCTCCCTCCCCTCAAGGCTATTGCTCTGGGACATCCCAGTAGGTAATAAATATTAGCCTAACTCTGTGTCCCATGATGTATGAAAAACATCATGGGACACAGAGATCCCTACCCTCTTTTTTGAGGATTCAGTGCTTGCTTCAAAACTGATGTACTTCCTGTAAGGGAGGGGTTATATAGGGGATCACTTCCTGTCTAAGACTTTGTCTACCAGTGTCTATTCACCTAGAGATGGTGTATAAACCCAGTAGGTAATGAATATTAGCCTAACTCTGTGTCCCATGATGTACTCAAAGAAAAGGATTTTACAGGTAAGTATGAGGAAAAAATCGAATTTTTTTAGTTTTGGATAGCATAGAGATTAGAACACGTATTAGGTGTATATTGCTGTCTGTGCCCTTGTTAAAGCGGAGTTCCACCCTGAATTTTTTTTTCCATTAACAGACACCTTTTAACCTAAAAAGAAACATTTGGAGGAATTTTTTTTTTATACTTACCAGAATCGCCTTGTTGCCATGTAGTCCACCTAATCTGCACTTCCTGGTCCGCGGAACTCCCTTGTCACTTCCTCCCTTGCCTATGCTCCTGGGAAATGATGTGTCATCATTTCCCAGGAGTCTGTGGGCAGTACTGTGATCAAAAATAGCGTTATTTCCTGACAGGATATGACACGATTTAAGGCGGATCACAGCGCCATTTTTAAAAAGGGAAGAAAGCCCTTTGTTGCCATAACAAGGGAGGCGTGACCTTCCTCCGTCGCCACTGCCCGTTGTTATGGCAGCTTTAGAAACAATTGGCGATACAGCCGCCGATGAATCGTGCATGCGCGAGACGAGAGGTGCATGCTGGTTACCCAGCATGCACCTCTCCTACGCTTATCCAGGAAGAGTTATGCCACGTACACACGATCGGATTTTCCGACAACAAATGTTCGATGGGAGCTTGTTGTCGGAAATTCTGACCGTGTGTAGGCTCCATCGGACATTTTTTGTCTGAATTTGATATCTGGATCTCAAATTTTCCAACAACAAAATCCATTCTCGTAAATTCCGATCGTGTGTACACAATTCTGACGCACAAAGTTCCACGCATGCTCGGAATCAAGCAGAATAGCCGCACTGGCTATTGAACTTCATTTTTCTGGGCGGTGACGTACAACATACGTGTTGTACGTCACCGCCTTCTTGACGTTCGGAATTTCCAGCAAGATTTGTGTGACCGTGTGTATGCAAGACAAGTTTGAGCCAACATCTGTCGGAAAAAAAACATGGATTTTGTTGTTGGAATGTGCAATCGTCTGTACGGGGCATAAGTGAAAGTAAAAGAAAATACCCAAATTTTGGGGTTTTCCCAAGGGGAAATGTTCCAATGGGGACACCAGTTCTGGTGACCTGGGGGGTCCCCAAAGAATTTCCCTAAATTGCAGGGATTTCCTCTCACTTCCTGTTTGGCTATGGGACAGGAAGAGAAGGGAAATCTCCACAATGGGGCACAGATGGTGAAAATGAATCTGACAGGGGTTATAACCCTCCCTCGCTCTATCCAAAATAAAAATACAAATTTGCCTAAAGTTCTACTTTAACCCTTGGGAAGTATCTCACCAAAACCAAAATTCCTACTGCAGGGGATGCCTAAAATCTGACTTGTATCTTAGTGCAGACTTCTGGGAAAATCAGTAAGCCAATCACAAAAGCAGCTCTCAGTTTCTGGTTATGATTGGGATCTGATAACTGGGCTCATAGTTACGCGACTACTAGACATGCGCATTCGTTATCGTTCCAATGTACTCTCGTCTAAATTTCGGGGATTTTCGTGTTCGTTTTAACAAAACGATAATGAACATGCAGAACCCTAAGTCAGAAAGATCCAAAATATTTTAAAAAATGCTTTATTTTTGTAAACCATTATATTTTCGTATTTTTGCGACAATAGTTCTATATAGATAGATAGAAGATTTCAACATGACGGTGACAATAGCGATCTGTGTCTATCGAACCTGCAGTCAAATGTGCCTAACCTAAAGCCACCGTTGGATGCTGCTTTCGCCAGTGTGAACCAGAACCGTTCAGGAAGGAAGTTATATGCTTGAATTTCGATACAGCGCAATTTCATTGGCTGTTGGGGTAGACCGTTAAACATGAACAGAAAAAAACAAGTATCTTATCATTCGATCCGATAAAAAATATGCACAATACCGTTCGACGCGAAGATTCGACAAAGCAGCTAAAAACATTTGATCGCCGTGAGTGGACATTTACGGGCCAATGCTCCGCCCATAGGCTATAGGAGAATCCTAATGTTGTTTGACTAGTAATAATTATTAATAATTATTACTAGTTAAACAACATTAGAATTCTACTATAGCTTATGGGCGGAGCATTCGACCGGAAATGTACGATCGCGGCATCGTACAGTTTAGCTGCTTCGTCAAATCTTCTTACAACATTCGACAGACACCATAAGCCTTCAATTGACAAGATATGACCTTAATTACTGTATTTATTGGCGTATAACACTCACTTTTTCACCATTAAAAATCGGGTGCAAATAGCGTGTGCGTGTTATATGCCAATACTTCAGTTTTAGCTGCCTCGGAGGGGACAGGGAGGGGGGCGGCATGAGCACCGTCAGATTACATGCAATGAGAATCTCCTGTTTACTTGGCGGTCTCTGTAATAGGAAGTCCTTTCTCCTGGGCCGCCATTGGACCACTGTTCTGTCTATCATAGGAGATTCTCACTGTATGTAATCTGTCGGCGCTCATCCCGCCCCCCTCCCTGTCCCCTCTAGGCTGCAGATGGGCATCGATCGGACTGCACTGATGGCAATGGTGAGGCTGCTGCATTGATGGCAATGGTGAGGCTGCATTGATGTGGACTGATGAGGCTGAATTGATGGCACCTGTGAGGCTGCAGATGGGCATTGATCAGGCTGCATTGATGGCAATGGTGAGGCTGCAGATGGGCACTGACCCTTATTTTGCTTCAAAGCTCCTTATTTAAAAAAAATGTTTTTTTCCTGAAACTTCCCTCTTAAAATGAATGTGCGTGTTATACACCTGTGCGTGTTATACGCCGATAAATACGGTAATTTGGATTTTCGTACGAATGCTTTTTTTAATGAAACAAAGTAAATAAAAACGAATTTCAGGAGTAACTAAATAAATTTATTTTTTTCGGATGAAACTGATTCCGAAACAAAATATTTCAGTGTGCACATGTCTAGTGACTACTGTGACAGCCAATCGCAGTGGTCAAGTGGTCGGGAAGTCTGTCCTGTCATCCCACCTAAAGACCCAGTTAAAGGGCTATGGCGGGCGGGCGGGCGGGATGGGTCCACTGAAACCATTATGCCTCGTACACACGATCAGATTGTTGGCCAACAAATCCGTGGAATTTTGTCCGAAGGTTGTTGGCTCCAACTTGTCTTGCATACACACGGTCACACAAATGTTGGCCAACAATTACGAACGTAGTGGCGTACTAGACGTACTAGGTGATTTTTCAGCTCTTTAGCGCCACCCTTTGGGCTCCTTCTGCTAATATCGTGTTAGTAGAAGTTTGGTGAGTGTTGATTCTCGCTTTTAACCACTTAACAACCGGCCCATAGCCGAATGACGGCTGCAGGGCGGTTGCTTAACTCTGGGAGGACGTCATATGATGTCCTCTCAGAATCCCCCTCTCGCGCGCCCCCTGGGGCGCGCACCCGAACACATCTGTGACCGCCGGGTCCTCAGGATCTGGCGCATCACGGATCCCGGTAAATGGCCGCTGATTGCGGCCATTTACCATGTGATCGCGCCGTCAAATGACGGCGCGATCACATGTAAACAGACCGGCGGCGTCTGATGACGCCGGTTCCTCTCCTCCCCTCCTGTGTACCGATCGGTACACTGTGGAGGAGAGGGAGATGGATGGATGGCTGCAGCGCTGTGGGCTGGTTGTGTAGTGCCCACAGCGCTGCACAGAGACATCCAACCATCCATCCATCCATGCTCAGCCATCCCCACTACTCTGCAATACTCTGCAAAGCCCCACCTTACTCTGCAATACCCCAATATTACTCTGCAATACCCCCACATTGCTCTGCAATACCCCCACATTGCTCTGCAATACCCCCACATTACTCTGCAATACCCCACAATACTCTGCAATACCCCACAATACTCTGCAATACCCCACAGTACTCTGCAATACCCCGCAATACCCCGCAATACTCTGCAATACCCCGCAATACTCTGCAATACCCCACAGTACTCTGCAATACCCCGCAATACCCCGCAATACTCTGCAATACCCCGCAATACCCCGCAATACTCTGCAATACCCCGCAATACTCTGCAATACCCCGCAGTACTCTGCAATACCCCGCAGTACTCTACAATACCCCGCAATACTCTGCAATACCCCGCAATACTCTGCAATACTCTGCAATACCCCGCAGTACTCTGCAATACCCTGCAGTACACTGCAATACCCCGCAATACTCTGCAATACCCCGCAGTACTCTGCAATACCCCGCAGTACTCTGCAATACCCTGCAGTACACTGCAATACCCCGCAATACTCTGCAATACCCCGCAATACTCTGCAATACCCCGCAGTACACTGCAATACCCCGCAATACTCCGCAATACCCCGCAATACTCTGCAATACCCCGCAATACTCTGCAATACCCCGCAATACTCTGCAATACCCCCCATACTCTGCAATACCCCGCCATACTCTGCAATACCCCGCCATACTCTGCAATACCCTGCCATGCTGAGCCACGCTCGGCTGTACTCGGCCTCTGTATGTGGCCAGGCTGTGGAAGTCTCACACATGTGGTATCGCCGTACTCAGGAGGAGCAGGAGAATCTATTTTGGGGTGTCATTTTTGGTATGTACATGCTATGTGTTAGAAATATTGTATAAATGGACAACTTTGTGTTAAAAAAAAAAAATACGTTTTAACCACTTCCCGCCCGCCGACTGTCATACAACGTCCTTGACTTTGTGCGGGGATATCTGAATAAAGCCTGCAGCTACAGGCATCATTCAGATATCAACTTTTTCAGCCGGCGATTCCCTACACCATAAGAACGATCATAGCGGCTGTTCCACTGCTTGATCGTTCTTACGGGAGGCGAGAGGGGATGTCCCCCCTCCCGCCGCACTCCGCTGCTTCTACCGACTCACCGCTACGATCGAAGCCAGGATCGTTTTTTTTTTTTTTTTTTTATTTCAGGCTTCCCAGCCTAGAGGTGAGATGTGGGGTCTTATTGACCCCATATCTCATTGTAAAGAGGACCTGTCATGCCATATTCCAATTAACTACAAAAGAAGGCAGGGAGTAGGGAGTGCCGCAGTTCGCTGCTTCTGTCGGCAGGTGTCCCAACCCCCCACACACAGGGAAAAACACAGGGGACTATTTCGGTACTGAAGGTAGTAGGGTATTAGTACAAAAGGGTGAAGAGGAGATAATAGGATAAAAACTATATTTTTAATAGAAATCCATTTTAAAAGAATGTATATAACACAATAATGCAATGACATATACAGTTGCAATACAGGACAAGGCAATATATACAACCGCATGAATTGCATCCAGTAATAACAGAGATTGTAACAATGACTTGGATTCTCGACCGGTTTCGCGGTATTCACCGCTTCCTCAGGAGAGTAAAGTCTAAAATGTAGCATAAAAAACAAATAAATATACAAAGATTCACAGATGCGTAAAGTTTTTGTAATGGTGGCAGCGAGGTCATTGAAATTACATTGAACAATAATATACAGGTTGAATAAAGAAAGGACAGGCTCACCCGCTCAGGTATTCTCTGTAGATATTAGGGGCCCCATACAATTCCCCCTGCGACGAACACAGGGGATAACAGAACAGCCTCTGGTGGGTAAAATATTTAGGTAATTGGTATATGTGTGGGTCATTAAACCACAACGCAGAGTAAGGCGTGAAAAAGTAGAGGGGTACCCATAAATTACCTCTAAGTTTGGAACCCAGTGTGCAAAGAACAGAAACTAGAAATTAGTGTGGTTAAGGGAAAAAGGGAAGAGAGAGAAAAAGAAAGAAGAAGGGAGGAAGGTAATAGGAAGGAGGGGAGGGGGGGGGAAATGGGGGGGGGGGGGAGGGGGGGAAAAAAGGAAGGAGAAGGACAGGGAAGGGGGGAGGGGTCGGGGGAGGGGGAGGAGGAGGAGGGGGAGGGGGAAGTGGGAAAAGGGGGGGCGGGGCGGGAAGGAGGGAGGGGGAAACCGGGGGGGGGAGGGAACGGGGGGGGGTTTTTGGGGGAAAAAAGGGAGGAGAGAGGGGGGGGGGGGGGGAAGTGGGCGAGTGGGGAGGGGGGGGGGGAGAGGGAAAGGAAAGATAGGAGGATAGAGTGGTGAGCAGGGCCTAGGATTAGGTCCAAGTGAAAATTAGGCAAGAAAAGGAAGGAGAATGCACACAGGTAATAGGGACCAAAACTTACCCCTGCAACGTGATCAGCGAGGGCGGTGAAATACAGTGAAAAGGGAGCATACAATGGTGAGGATCGGGGGGTACAATCGTTTAAACGATCCAGGCGCTCATGAAAGCTCCACACAGCTGGAGTCACTGATATGTGCAAAAAGGGATAATGGCCATAGCAGCTGTAATAAAGTAAGGTAAATTATATTCCAAAATGACAGGAGGGGGGAGAACAGTGCCCACAAAACAGAGCGACATAAACGGTAGCTCGATAAAGGGTATCGAAACATAGGTAATGAGAATAAGTAACAGTTACCAAGAGGTGTGAAGGTAACAAATTATATATATATTCCCCCATGAAGAAGAGATGGTAGCATATCAGTATGGAGACACATATAGGTGCTGGGAGCAGCCGCTGTGTGTGGAAAGGTAATGATTCACCAGGTCCAGAATGGGTGAGAAGAGAAACCGAGGAGAGAGGTCAGCCACCAGGAAAGAAGTAACAGGGAAGGGACGGAAAGGGAAGCAGGGAGGGAGGGGGGAGAAGGTAAAACTTACCCAGATGCTGCTTCTCGTTGAGCGCCACGTCAGAGGACTGTAGGCCTGTACAGCGGCCGTGTCCGGCCGCTATAAAAGCACCCCAACCCGGAAGTCAGGGACGGCAAGAAGAAGGCGGTCCCTGACGTCACCGGGTCAGCTCGCCCGCACTGCGCAGGTGCACTGTAAGTGCTACTGCGCAAGCGCGCGCTCCTAACAAAGGGAATCTAGTTCCCGAACAAGGAGACGCAAGCAGTCACATGACCGCCAGGGCGAGCATGTGTCCGTCGCACAGGAGGAGGGTCGGGGCAAGACATACCAACAGAGTCTGATGACGGGGAAGGGAGCCTGACCTTGTACAGCAACACAGTAAAAGAGCATGGTACAGCATAATGAATTAAATAATAAAACGGATATAAATACAAATGTTGTGTGAAATTAAATGGAGTGTCAGCCACCCATAGCTTTAGAGAATGAAACTCAGGCAGACATGGTCAATACATTAATACTTGGCCCTAAGGATGCCACGGTGGGGGTAAAAGAAGGGGGGAGGAGTAAGGGGGAGTGGAAAGAAAAAAAAAAAAAAAAAAAGGGAGGGGAGGGGGGGAGGAGGGAAAAAAGGAGAAGGAAGGTGAAGGGGGAGGGGAGGGGGGGGGGAGGAGGGGGGAGGGGGGGGGAAAGGGGGTGGAGGGGGGGAGGAAGAGGGAAAAGGGGGGGAAAAAAGGGGGGGGGGGAAGGGGGGAGGGGAAAAGGGAAGGGGGACGGAGGGGGGGAAGGGAGAGCAAGGGGGAAAGGGAGTGAACGTGATCTCATAAGAAAGCCCTGTAGGAAACCGACTCGTTCAGGCCAGGCGGGGTGGTGGCATTGAGTCGCTCGATCCAGAGGGACTCTCTCTGCAGTATCGAGCGATCCCAATCGCCACCTCTAGGGCTGGGTTTCACCACCTCTAATACCAGAAATTTGGCCACGGAGTTATCGAATCTATGATAAAATCCGATGTGTCGGCCAATAGTAGTCAATTTACCGTTTTCTGAGTCGTAGAGGTGGTCACCAATTCTCTGCCTGAGTTCCCTAATAGTTTTGCCCACATAGAAGGCTTTGCATACACACTTCATGAGGTAGATGACCCCCTTAGTAGCACAGTTCGCGAAGGTCCGTGGAACCAGGATTTCTCCGTTAGGTAGGGTCACTGTTCTGCTTTCGTGGACCCAAGGGCACCGGGGACATTCCCCACATTGGAATGTGCCATTGGGGCCACTACGCGCAGGTTTGGTGGGATTGTAGTGGCTCGCAGTAAGTTGATCGCGTAGCGATCGAGCTCTGCGAAAGACCACTTCAGGTGTATGTCGAATGTATTTATTTAAAGTATGATGTTCAGCCAAAAGATGCCAGTGTTTGGCTAGGATATTCCGCAGCACATGATGGTGTGCTGAGTAAGTGGTAATAAATCTTACAGTTTCTGTAGGGAGCGACGGTTTCCTATCTTTGAAAAGGAGAGAGGTTCGTGAGCGGGACAGGGACTTGTTATACGCTTTACGCAAGGTGGTAGAGGAGTAGCCTCGTCGTAAGAGGCGAACGCGCAAGGCTTTAGCCTGGCGTTTAAAGTCAGGGTCATGTGTGCAGTTCCTGCGTAGGCGTAGGTATTGGGCATAAGGTATGCTCCGTATCAAGGGAGTGGGATGGGCACTCGTGGCAAATAGTAAGGTGTTCCCCGCCGTGGGTTTTCTATACAGGTCCGTTCCTAGGGTACCATCCGGATGTTTAATGATTAGTAGGTCTAGAAAGGGGATTTGTTCAGTCTCGATTTTGAAGGTAAATTTAAGATTTAGGTCATTATTATCGAGTTGACGTAAGAATTGCAAAAGTTTTTCCCTGGAGCCTGACCAGACCAGGAACAGGTCATCAATAAAGCGAAACCATACCAAGATGTCGTTTAGGAACTCTGTGTATTGGTCCTGAGCATGGATCTGTCGCTCCCAGCCCCCCAAGTATAAGTTGGCATATGCTGGGGCGCAGGACGTCCCCATTGCAACACCCTGTATTTGCAAAAATAACTGATCGTCAAAAGTAAAGTAGTTCTTGGTTAAAATAAAGTACAGTAGTGTCAATATGAACTGGTTCAGGGGCCAGGTCGTTGTATCCTGTTCAGCCAGGAAGGATCCAGCCGTTCGTACGCCCTGCTCGTGGGGGATACTAGAGTAAAGAGCCTCAATATCAACAGCCACGAGCAGGGCGTCGGGAGGGATCTGGATACCCTCAAGGTGTTGTAGCAGGTCGGTGGTATCCCTGATGTACGACGGGAGGCTACGGACATGGGGCATAAGGAAAGCGTCAACAAATTTGCTTGCATTGTCTGTTAAGGAGCCTATCCCCGACACTATGGGTCTTCCGGGAGGGCGATGCATATCTTTGTGAGTCTTGGGTAAGGAGTAAAAGGTAGGGGTGCGTGGGAATTTGGGGACCAGGAACTCCAAGGTGTCTTTGTCAATGAGGCCTGAGAAATAGGCCTCAGTGCAAAGAGCCCGGAGTTCCTGTGCGAAGGACAGAACGTGAGTAGGCGAGATGGGTCTATACCAATGTTTGTTGTTCAAAATAGCAAGGCACATAGATTGATATTGGTGATTGGTCATGAGGACAATGTTCCCACCCTTGTCTGATTGTTTGATCACAATATCAGAACGTTGCTGTAGGGACCGGAGGGCTCGAATTTGGCTATGATCGAGGTTTGGGGAGAAGTCGGGCCATTTTTGTTTCTTAAGGTCGCTAATTGTGGCTCGCAGGAAAGCCCATATCTCGGGACAGGTGTTGAGATCGGGGAACCTGCGGGATCGTAAACGGAAGGGTTTCGGTAAAGGTATATGTTTGGGGTCGACCGGAGGGTCACACCTATTGGGTGCAGGGGAGACAGGTAGATCTGTCCCTGCTAGCGATACACTTGGGGAGCTAGTGACACAATCCATGCTATCCTGTGAGGCTGCGGTGTCTCCGGTATTTCCCTCGTCAAAGAGGAGCATTAGGTCGCGGAGCGCCCTGAATTCCTCCATCGAGAAACCCTTGGTGCGCTCCGTGAGCTCGCGCTCCAGTCCCTGATTGATGCGGTCTTTATCATACATGAATCTAAAGGTTAAATTACGTGCAAATAAGTAAAGATCTTTAATTGTTTCAGTAACCTTAAGCGCATCAAGGGGACAAAAGCCCAATCCTAATTGAAGTATCGAAATTTCCTCATTGTTAAGTGTGTAGGGAGTGAGGTTAATGACATTGTGATCAGTGTAGTGTGAGGAGGGAGATGTTATTGGGACGGTGGGGGTTTTAGGACGTACGCATCTAGGTTGCTCTGTTGTTTTTTTAGATCTAAAAAAATAGCATCTTCGTTAACCTTAGTGTATTTATTGGTCATTAGACCTGAATTCAAAATTTTAGGAATGGTGCCGTGCAGTGTAGAGTAACCAGTTGCCCCTTCCACGGGGGTATTGGTATCCTGCGAAGTTTGTGTAGGAGGTGCCTGGGTAGGTCTAGGGCCTCTAGGGCCTTTCTTATCTTTTTTGGGATTTGTGGGTGGGGTGTTGCCTCCAAAGCGGAGTCTCTTGCGTGAAGCATTAAGTGCAGATGAAGTGGTGGGTTGAGTGATATTTAAAGAAGATACCGTAGAGGATAATGATGAGTCTGATTCAATGTCAGTGGTGAAGTTTCTATTATTGGTACGGGGGGGGCCTCGTCTACCTCGGCCTCTCCCAGGCCAACGGTAGGCCAAACCCTCAGTGAAAGCAGCTTTATCCTTTCCAAATTTAATCTGTTTCTTGACGATGATATCTTTATTCATGATTTCCAAGCGTTCTCTAAGGTCTTTCCACTTGGTTTTAAAAACCGTATTGTCGGTCAAGTGGGAATATTCAGCATTCAGTCGCTCGATATCACCGTCAAGAAGGCTCATTTCGAGGGTATATTGAGTAATCAGTAATCCGATTAATTCCAGACTATTTTTGGTTAGGATGTCCTCCCAAGTTTTTTTAAAATCCACTGAGGGGTCCTTGAGGGTAGGGAAGATCTGCCCCCTCAGGCCCAAGGGGCAGACTTTCTCGGTGACATAGAGTTTAAAATATTCAATGTGCCAATGTAAATGGGACTTACGTTTAAGGAGTTTAAACATTCGCGCAAAAAACGTTGAAATATCGTCATCAATTTTATGTTCATTCAGACAGGTGGTTTTCAAGTTGGACATGAAGCCCGTCCAGTCTGTACCTAGAACATCCATATTGTCCCAGGCTGCCGACGGCAATCCCTAAAGTGAGTTATGCTGACACAATACAAAAAACTGAAAAATATAGTAAAAAGTAAAATCAAAAAAGTATACAAATCCAGGCGCTGAAAAAAAGGGACGTATCAAAGGGTGTTGCTGTTCACCCTGAGGTCCAGAGAAGTTTCTATTAAAAATATAGTTTTTATCCTATTATCTCCTCTTCACCCTTTTGTACTAATACCCTACTACCTTCAGTACCGAAATAGTCCCCTGTGTTTTTCCCTGTGTGTGGGGGGTTGGGACACCTGCCGACAGAAGCAGCGAACTGCGGCACTCCCTACTCCCTGCCTTCTTTTGTAGTAGATTGTTGGGATGATGGTACTTTATACTTGATAACTTAACTATTTAAACGTAGGCGCTCTGTCCCATATTCCAATTACAAGGGATGTTTACATTCCTTGTAATAGGAATAAAAGTGGTCAAAATTTTTTTTTTTGTAAAAAAGCATCAAACAAAAATAAATAAAGTAAAATGAACAATAAAAAAAAAAAAAAAATTTTAAAGCACCCCTGTCCCTGTGTGCTTGCATGCAGAAGCGAACGCATATGTAAGTCCCGCCCACATATGAAAACGGTGTTCAAACCACACATGTGAGGTATCACTGCGATCGGTAGAGCGAGCGCAAAAATTTTGGCCCTAGACCTCCTCTGTAACTCAAAACATGTAACCAGTAAAAAATTTTAAAGTGTCGCCTATGGGGATTTTTGAGTAGCAAAGTTTGGCGCCATTCCACAAGCGCGTGCAATTTTGAAAGGTGACATGTTGGGTATCTATTTACTCGGCGTAACTTCATCTTTCACATTATGCAAAAACATTGGGCTAAATTTACTGTTTTGGTTTTTGTAAAGCACAAAACAGTTTTTTTTTCCAAAAAAAAGCGTTAAAAAAATTGCTGCGCAAATACCGTGTGAGATAAAAAGTTGCAACGACCGCCATTGTATTCTCTAGGGTCTTTGCTAAAAAAAACATATATAATGTTTTGGGGTTCTATGTAATTTTCTAGCTAATAAATGATGATTTTTACATGTAGGAGAGAAATGTCAGAATTGGCCTGGGCACTCCAGAATGCCTGAAGGTGCTCCCCTGCATGTTGGGCCTCTGTATGTGGCCACGCTGTGTAAAAGTCTCACACATGTGGTATCGCCATACTCGGGAGTAATAGCAGAATGTGTTTTGGGGTGCAATTTGTGGTATGCATATGTGGAGTGTAAGAAATAACCTGCTAATATGACAATTTTGTGAAAAAAAAAAAAGTAAAAAAAAAAAAACTTGATTTGCAAAGAATTGTGGGAAAAAATGACAACTTCAAAAAACTCACCATGCATCTTTCTAAATACCTTGGAATGTCTTCTTTCCAAAAAGGGGTCATTTGGGGGGTATTTGTACTTTTCTGGCATGTTAGGGTCTCAAGAAATTAGATAGGCCGTCAGTACTTCAGGTGTGATCAATTTTCAGATATTCGCACCATAGCTTGTGGACGCTATAACTTTCACAAAGACCAAATAATATCCACCGATTTGGGTTATTTTTACCAAAGATATGTAGCGGTATAAATTTTGGCCAAAATATATGAAGAAAAATTACTAATTTGCAAAATTTTATAACAGAAATGAAGAAAAATTTATTTTTTTACAGAATTTTCGGTCTTTTTTCTTTTATAGCGCAAAAAATAAAGAACCCAGTGGTGATTAAATACCACCAAAATAAAGCTCTATTTGTGTGAAAAAAAGGACAAAAATTTCATATGGGTACAGTGTTGCATGACTGAGTAATTGTCATTCAAGATGTGAGAGCACCAAAAGCTGAAAATTGGTCTGGTTAGGAAGGGGGTTTAAGTGCCCAGTGGTCAAGTGGTTAAGTTCGTTTCTGAGCGGCCGTTCGTCAACCAGACATGTTGCGGAATCGGAGGAGATAATGTGTTATTTATTATTGGCCTTGGAGTTATTGCTTTGACATTATTTTTTTGGGTTAAATAATAATGATTTGATTTGGTATATTTTCTATATTTTTGGATGCATAGAATGCACTTTTGTGGTTAAGTTCTATTGGCAGATAACACGCCTAATTTTTTATTTTTTTTAACTGCTTCAGCCCTGGTAGAATTTACCCCCTTCCTGACCAGAGGGTTTTTTTGCGATTCGGCACTGCGTTGTTTTAACTAACAATTGCGCGGTCGTACGACGTTGTACCCAAACAAAATTGATGTCCTTTTTTTCCCACAAATAGAGCTTTCTTTTGGTGGTATTTGATCACCTCGGCGGTTTTTATTTTTTGCGCTATAAACAAAAAAAAATTTGGAAAAAAAAAGCAATATTTTTTACTTTTTGATATAATAAATATCCCCCAAAAATATATAAAAAACTTTTTTTTCCTCAGATTAGGCCGATACGTATTCTTCTACATATTTTTGGTAAAAAAAATCGCAATACGCGTATATTGATTGGTTTGCGCAAAAAAGTTATAGCGTCTACAAAATAGGGGATAGTTTTATGGCATTTTTATTAATAATTTTTTTTTTTACTAGTAATGGCGGCGATCAGCAATTTTTATCGTGACTGCGACATTATGGCGGACACATCGGACACTTTTGGCGCTATTTTGGGACCATTCACATTTATACTGCGATCAGTGTGATTAAAAATGCATTGATTACTGTGTAAATGTGACTGGCAGTGAAGGGGATAACCAGGAGGGGGCGGTGCAGGGGTTAAGTGTGTCCTAGGGATTGATTCTGACTGTGGGGGGGTGGCTATGTGTAACACGACACTGATCACCGCTCCTGATTACAGGGAGCTGTGATCAGTGTCCTGTCACTAGGCAGAACAGGGAAATGCTTGTTTACATCAGCATTTCCCCGTTCTTCCTCTCCGTGAGACGATTGAGGGTATCCCCTTGGACATCGAATCCACAGGACCCGTGGAGCTCGCGGCATGCGCGCCTGCTATCCTGGCCTCGCGAGGTCACGTACAATAACGTGATTTCGCGCAGCGGAGCCAACCTGCCGCAGTGTAGCTGCGGCGGCTGGTCCGCAAGCGGTTAATGCACAATAAAAAAAATTGTGTAGAATAATACTTGGCTGTGTGTTTTACTTCAAATGACAGTTTGGGAGTCGGCAGTTACATTTTGTAAAATGAAATGTAAAATTGACAAGAGACACCAACATAGTTGTATCTTTGATCTTAAAAACTACAGGATAATGGTGTTGTGGTAACTTACCCAAATAAAAAAAAAAAAAAAACATAATAATATTATTCTTGATATCACTAGAAAAAAAAGCCTTTGAAAATTAGTTTGCAATAACTCCATAATTATCACCAGCAAAGCAGCTTCATTATTATCCCATTAAAGAAGAAGAGAATTGTGCGCTGCATTTGGAGATTTCACAATTTGCCACGTCGCGAATGTTAATTCTCCATTACGAGCGCTGGTTTACAAGACCGTCCGCTTCCGGCTCGTCCTCGATTCCGAGCATGCGTGTTTGTACTTTGGACTTCTGTCCGACGGACTTGTGTACACACGATCGGACAATCCGAGAAACAAACATTTGTCCGCGGAAAATTTGAGAACCTGCCATCCAACATTTGTTGGCGGAAAGTCCGACAACAATTGTCCGATGGAGCGTACACACGGTCGGATTTTCCAGCCAACAGCCTGACATCCAAGATTTCCCGTCAGAAAGTCCGATCGTGTGTACGAGGCTTTAGATTTAATTTTGAAAATGATTTAACACAGTATCGATATGTTATCGCTTACATGATGGTTTTAGCAATTGGGTTTAAATCTCCTCTACAGTACTTGTTATTGCTCATATAGAACGGTGAGCCACCAATGTGTGGCAGATATATTCGCCCCCCCCTCATGTTTATACTGCAAAGTCAGACCGTGGAGAGTAGAGATGATTTTTTAATACAACAGTTTATTTATTTTATGACTTAAACTTTCCTCGGATTATTTTTATTAGCCTACTTGACTGTACTGCACTGTACTTTTTTTATTCATTTTGTTTTTTTAGTTCCTCTCCTGCATGCCGAGCTTTAATATATAATGTAAGTGATATTCGGTAGTCTGCATTAAGTGCTCTACGCATCTCACTAGGGGAAGCTGTGTAGCCATAACAGATCAGACTGAAAATCAGCTTTATTACTGCAGCAAACTGGAAACCAGCTTTCTCCGAGTGTACGTCAATAAAGTAGATTGTCATTTTAAGCTCTGAGATAAGATGAAAAGCTTTTTGTCCAATTCTAAGGCTCTGCGGGTTGTTTACCGCTCCTTGTTCTTAGCTCTGCAATGGCCGTTGTTCTTTGCTTGTGTTGGGGTGTAAAATCTCTAAATGATCTTTTTTTCACTTCACAGAAGCCGCGTGGGATTTGCTTTCATCTACCAATATTTTATTTATTTATTTAATAATTTTATAAGCTTTTTTTGACACTTTTTAAAGTGTATTTCAAGCCAAATTTTTTTTTTTTCTAGCTTTGGATAGGGTAGGGTAGGGTTAGATTTTCTGTCAGATGTTAACCTTCCAGTTAAGTTAAGACTTCCCTCACTTCATACGGTGGATTAACCCAGGGTTTACTCCAGAGCAGCGGCGGCCCATCCATTATGGGCACCTGAGCGCCATCTCCCTCTCTCCACGCCACATCCTTTATGAATAATGGATAGATTCATGCATAGCGTTCATCTATCCACGGCCGCCGCAGTCACCCCCAATTCAGGCATCCGACCCCTTTCAGGAGGCCGGGCGCCTGAATTACAGCGGGGAGGAGTGTTTTTTTGAAGCACGATTAGAGCCATAGGATCTAATAGGCTTCAAAAAAGGGTGGGCTCGGAGCGCAGAGCATTGCACCATGAGCCCACCCAGGTGTTACAAAAGCGAATGAATAACACTGATGCTCAATCCGGTGTAGCGTCACATATGGCGACCCATCACATTTGGCTACACGCTGGACTGCGCAAGCGCGACGCTGCCATATGTGTTCCAACACTGTGGCGATCTGCGCTTACCCCACCATCCAAGTGGACATAGAGTTAGATTATGATTATGCCAAGCAAGCCCCACCATCCAAGTGGACATAGAGTTAGATTATGATTATGCCAAGCAAGCCCCACCATCCAAGCGGACATAGAGTTACATTATAATTATGCCGAGTGAATCGAGGGAGTGCCCGAAGTGTGGCGAGAGAAGTGAGCCCGCAAGGGTCCCTGTAGCAAAGTGGTCTTACAAAAGTGTTGGAAAGCATATGGCGGCGTCGCGCATGCGCACTCCAGCGGGTAGCAAAATGTTATGGGTAACCGAATGTGACGTGACACCGGCCAATCAGAAGCAGGTCTGAAACCCTTTTTCCGATAAGCTGAAAAGAGAAGAGTCCCAATTGGCTGCTGAGGAGGAGGGAGGAAACAAAAGCCACCGATGCCGGTTGAGAACAGGGGAAGGGTGAGCCATCGCCGCCGCCGAGAAGCAAGGGAAGCCGTCGGTGAAGCACTGCATAGAATTTGGTAAGTGCACCTGACCTGCCCGCTGACCGACCGACTGCCAGGGGGGAAGGTATAGTTTGCTGCCCCCCCCAAAAAAAAAATTACCACCGTCCGCCACTGCTCCAGAGGTTGCTTGGGGCTCGAGCAGTGAGCAATTTCTGCCTCTCTGAAAAGGTTCCACTGACACCATTGATCTTTTTAGCTATCTGTAAGGGAGTAATTCTTCCCAATGACTGCACATCTAAGGAGAATTCTTCCCACTGACCATAATCAGGAGTCATTGGTTGAGGCTAATGGCATAGGTCCAGCCATAAAGTGAGGAACCCCCAAGCAGCGGGAGACACCCAACTCCAGAACTCCAAGTGTGAACAGAAAAAGTACCTAACAGACATCTCGTCAGTCCAAAGTTCTTTAAAGTGGTAGTAAACCGCTGTGTGTTTTTTTTTTGGAACCTGCATGGCAAAGCCATAATTTGCTAGTATACTAGCATGTGAAACTTACCTTAGAATGAAGCCTTTCAGCAGCGAGCTGTCACCGCTGACAAGGCTTCCATCTTCACCCAGTCTTCCTTTCCAGGTTTGCGTACTTCGGCTGTGTGAGTGGCCAAAGCCGCAATGACGTCACTCCTGCACGAGAGCCTGTGTTTACGGCACAGGGTGGCCGTTACTTCAGAGCGCATGTGCCGGTGACGTAACCAGCTGCATGTACAGTAACTATCTCATAAACGGTGCACTTTTAGGAGATATTTACAGTACCTATAGGTAAGCCTTATTATAGGCTTACCTATAGGTACAAATTATGCATGGGAGTTTACTCCCACTTTAATAATGACAAAAATATCAAAAGAAGAACAAAAGGCATTCATCACATTTTGGGGGGGGGGCAAAGAATCCCCTTCTTCTTGTAGCCCTGATGAAAGTCAGGTCCAGTTCTGTTGACAATGGGTTAACCAGATAGGAAATGAGGGAACATCTGCAACGGGAACTCAGAAATAAAAATCCAACTAAAGCTTACAGTGAGATGCAGATCTTTAACCCAACAATTGGTTGAGTCTAATGGCATAGGTTTAGCCAAAAAGCGAGGAACCTCCATACAGTTGGGGACACCCAACTCCTGAAGTCTAATGCCGCATACACACGGTCGGATTTTCCGACAACAAATGTTCGATGGGAGCTTGTTGTCAGAAATTCCGACTGTGTGTGGGCTTCATCATACATTTTCTGTTGGAGTTTCCGACAAACAAAATTTGAGATCTGGATCTCAAATTTTCCAACAACAAAATCCGTTGTCGTAAATTCCGATCGTGTTTACACAATTCCAGCGCACACAGTTCCGCGCATGCTCGAAATCAACCAGAAGAGCCGCACTGGCTATTGAACTTCATTTTTCTCGGCTTGTCGTACGTGTTTTACGTCACCGCGTTCTTGACGTTCGGAATTTCCAACCAACTTTGTGTGACTGTGTGTATGCAAGACAAGTTTGAGCCAACATCCATCGGAAAAAATCCATGGATTTTGTTGTCGGAATGTCCGATCAATGTCCGACCGTGTGTACGTGGCAGAAGTGTGAACAGAAAAAGCACCAAACAATTGTCTCATGAGTCCAAAGTTCTTTATTATTGACTAGGATAGCAATAGAAAAGCAAAAGGCATTCAACAGGTTTTGGGGCGGGTAAAGATACCCCTTCTTCTTGTAGCCCTGATATAGGGGAATCTTTTGCCCCTAAAAGAAAAGACAAAGACAGAAATAAAAAACTAAGGAGAGGTGAATGTGAGGCGCTGGATAACCAGATTAACCAAAAACCAGGGGTCATTGGTTGAGCCTAATGCCATAGGTGTGGCAGCTCTTCAGAAGGCAAGGAATTTCCAAGCAGTGGGGAACGCTCAACTCGAGAAATACAAGTGTGAGTAAAAAAAAAAAAAAAAAAACACCAAACAGTCATACCATGAGTCCAAAGTTTTTTATTAATGGCAAGAATATCAATAGAAGAACAGATTGTATCCAACAAAATCCGAGGCTCAAAGACCTCCCCTTCTTCTTGTAGCCCTGATATAGGGGATTTTTTGGCCCCTGAAATGCTTTGGCTGCCTCTTTTTCTTCAATTGATATTCAAGTCATTTTCTGTCCTGCTGGCAATGGGTTAGGAAGTGGGCTGGCAAGTGATTTCCCTCATACAAATCAAAGGAGTGATGAGGGTGAGGCACCAAAAGCATGGTCAGGACTCAGGAGTCATTGATTGAGCCCAATTGCATAGGTTCTGCCAGAAAGCAAAGTCTACAAGCAGTGGGGGACACCTATCTCAAAAAATCCAAGTGTGAGCAAAAAAAAAAGCACCAGACGGTCATCTCGTAAGTCCAAAGTTCTTTATTAATGTCAAGAATATCAAAAGAAGAGCAAAAGACATCAAGCATGTTTTGGGGGTGTCAACGATTCCCCCTCTTCATGTAGCCCTGATGAATGGGCCACAAAACGCATTGGATGCCTATTGTTTTTCTATTAATATTTGTGTCACCTCCTGCCCTGACCTCACCGATCATCAGATACAGTGCCTTGAAAAAGTATTCATACCCTTGGAAATTTTCCACATTTTGTCATGTTACAACCAAAAACCTAAATGTATTTTATTGGGATTTTATGTGATAGACCAACACAAAGTGGCACATAATTGTGAAGTGGAAGGAAAATTATAAATTGTTTTCCACAATTTTTTGCAAATAAATATGTGAAAAGTGTGGCGTGCATTTGTATTCAGCCCCCTTTACTCTGATACCCCTAACTAAAATCTAGTTGAACCAATTGCCTTCAGAAGTCACCTAATTAGTAAATAGAGTCCATCTGTGTGTAATTTAATCTCAGTATAACTACAGCTGTTCTGTGAAGCCCTCAGAGGCTTGTTAGAGAACCATAGTAAGCAAACAACATCATGAAGGCCAAGGAACACACCAGACAGGTCAGGGATAAAGTTGTGGAGAAGTATAAAGCAGGGTTAGGTTATAAAAAAAATCTCCCAAGCTTTGAACATCTCACGGAGCTCTGTTCAATCCATCATCCGAAAATGGAAAGAGTATGGCACAACTGCAAACCTACCAAGACATGACCGTCCACCTAAACTGACCGGCCGGGCAAGGAGAGCATTCATCAGAGAAGAGCCAAGAGGTCCATGGTAACTCTGGAGGAGCTGCAGAGATCCACAGCTCAGGTGGGAGAATCTGTCCACAGGACAACTATTAGTCATGCTCTCCACAAATCTGCCCTTTATGGAAGGGTGTCAAGAAGAAAGACATTGTTGACTGAAAGCCATAAGAAGTCCTGTTTGACGTTTTCACTTTGCAAGAAGCCATGTGGAGGACACAGCAAACATGTGGAAGAAGGTGCTCTGGTCAGATAAGACCAAAATGTAACTTTTTGGCCTACAAGCAAAATGCTATGTTTGGCGGAAAACTAACACTGCACATCACCACCTATCAGTGCCTATCAATATCCATCAGTGCCCTTCAGTGCTGTCTCACCAGTGCCCATAAGTGCCGCCTTATCAGAGCACATCAGTGAAGGAGAAAAATTACTTATTTACAACATTTTCTGAAAGAAACTAGGGAATATTTTTTTTTTTTTTTTCAAAATTTTTTGGTCTTTTTTCGTTTTTTAGCAAAAAACAAAACAAAAAACAGCGATGATTAAATACCACCAAAAGAAAGCTGTATTTATGTGAAAAAAATGATAAAAATGTAATTTCGGTACAGCATTGCATGACCGCGCAATTGTCATTCAAAGTCTGACAACGCTGAAAGCTGAAAATTGGCCTGGGCAGGAAGGGGGTAGAAAGTGCCCAGTATTGAAGCGGTTAAGCAATAAACTTAAAAAAGACATCCTCTAGACCAGTGATGGTGAACCTTGGGGAGGAACTGGTTAAACAGCATCCCTTATTGGGGGGGGGGGGGGGTAGAGCTACATATCTACTTTAATTACAATTAAATGGCTTTTTTTTCTGTTGCTATAAAACAAGATGGTAGAATTCTCTTCTAAAATGGTCTTCAGACTATTTTTGAACATTGTGGCCTCTTTCTGTCCCATCTCTTTCAGTCAGATTCTGCATATATCACATCTCATGCAGAAAGGTAATAGAGAAACCACTTTCAGAACGTCCTTTCTGCTCCTTCTGCCCGGTTAACGGGTCACGTCTGCCTCCGAATCTCTAAAGACACCCGGGGTAATTTGATTTGGCAATGACAAGCCCACTTTAAGAGGGGAGTATTTTAAATGTGGAGGCTGTTTAGAGAGTATTGTGACTTTGATTTTGATAAATGACTGCAGAACTAGAAATGGTTATTTATATAGAGAGCATTGCTTTTCTGCTGAGGCTACAGTATATTGGCCGAATGACAAATGGCTCTCCAAGGATTCCATTTGACTCTGGAGCAGGGCTAGATTGCATTACAATGTTGCAGTGTAGCTTGAATGACAGAAGTAAAAGGGAGTGCTGGAATTATTTCTGGGTATTTAGATGGAATTTCTATTTAGATAGATGAATAAAGATACAGTGCCTTGAAAAAGTATTCACACCCCTTGAAATTTTCCACATTTTGTCACGTTACAACCAAAAACATGAATGTATTTTATTGGGATTTTATGTGATAGACCAACACAAAGTGGCACATAAATGTGAACTGGAAGGAAATGATAAATGGCTTTCAAAATTTTTTACAAAAAAGATATGTGAAAAGTGTGGAGTGCATTTGTATTCAACCCCCTTTACTCTGATACCCCTAACTAAAATCCAGTGCAACGAATTGCCTTCAGAAGTCACCTAATTAGTAAATAGAGTCCACCTGTGTGTAATTTAATCTCAGTATAAATACAGCTGTTCTGTGAAGCCCTCAAACATTTGTTAGAGAACCTTAGTGAACAAACAGCATCACAAAGGCCAAGGAACACACCAGACAGGTCAGGGATAAAGTTGTGGAGAAGTATAAAGCAGGGTTAAGTTATAAAAAATATCCCAAGCTTTGAACATCTCACGGAGCTCTGTTCAGTCCATCATTGGAAAATGGAAAGAGTATGGCACAACTGCAAACCTACCAAGACATGGCCGTCCACCTAAACTGACCGGCCGGGCAAGGAGAGCGTTCATCAGAGAAGCAGCCAAGAGGTCCATGGTAACTCTGGAGAAGCTGCAGAGATCCACAGCTCAGGCGGAAAAATCTGTCCACAGGACAACTATTAGTTGTGCTCTCCACAAATCTGCCCTTTATGGAAGAGTGGCAGGAAGAAAGACATTGTTGAAAGAAGGACATAAGAAGTTCTGTTTGAAATTTGAAGGAAGCCATGTGGAGGACACAGCAAACATGTGGAAGAAGGTGCTCTGGTCAGATGAGACCAAAATTGAACTTTTTGGCCTAAAAGCAAAACGCTATGTGTGGTGGAAAACTAAGACTGCACATCACTCTGAACACACCATCCCCACCGTGAAACATGGTGGTGGCAGCATCATGTTGTGGGAATGCATTTCTTCAGCAGGGACAGGGAAGCTGGTCAGAGTTGAGATGAAGATGAATAGAGCCAAATACAGGACAATCTTAGATGAAAACCTGTTAAAGTCTGCAAAAGACTTGAGACTGGGGCGGAGGTTCACCATCCACCAGGTCTGGACTTTGACTGGGCCATTCTAACACATGAATATGCTTTGATCTAAACCATTCCATTGTAGCTCTGGCTGTATGTTTAGGGTCGTTGTTCTGCTGGAAGGTGAACCTCCGCCCCAGTCTCAAGTCTTTTGCAGACTCTAACAGGTTTTCTTCTAAGATTGTCCTGTATTTGTCTCCATCCATCTTCCCATCAACTCTGACCAGCTTCCCTGTCCCTGCTGAAGAAAAGCATCCCCACCACATGATGCTTCCACCACCATGTTAAACGGTGGGGATGGTGTGTTCAGGGTGATGTGCAGTCTTAGTTTTCCACCACACATAGCATTTTGCTTTTAGGCCAAAAAGTTCAATTTTGGTCTCATCTGACCAGAGCACCTTCCACATGTTTGTTGTGTCCTCCACATGGCTTCTCACAAACTGCAAACAGGACTTCTTATGACTTTCTTTCAACAATGTCTTTCTTCTAGCCACACATAAAGGGCAGATTTGTGGAGAGCACGACTAATAGTTGTCCTGTGGACAGATTCTCCCACCTGAGCTGTAGATCTCTGCAGCTCTTCCAGATTTACCATGGATCTCTTGGCTCTTCTCTGATGAATGCTCTCCTTGCCCGGCCGGTCAGTTTAGGTGGACGGCCATATCTTGGTAGGTTTGCAGTTGTGACATACTCTTCCCATTTTCGGATGATGGATTAAACAGAGCTCTGTGAGATGCTCAAAGCTTGGAATATTTTTTATAACCTAACTCTGTTTTAAACTTCTCCACAACTTTATCCCGGACCTGTCTGGTGTGTTCCTTGGCCTTCCTGATGCTGTTTGTTCACTAAGGTTCTATAACAAACCTCTGAGGGCTTCACAGAACATCTGTATTTATACTGACATTAAATTACACACAGGTGGACTCTATTTACTAATTAGGTGACTTCTGAAGGCAGTTGGTTGCACTCGATTTTAGTTAGGGGTATCAGAGTAAAGGGGGCTGAATACAAATGCACGCCACACTTTTCACATATTTATTTATAAAAAAAAAAATAAAACCTTTTATTTTCCTTCCACTTCACAATTATGTGCCACTTTGTGTTGGTCTGTCACATAAAATCCCAATAAAATACATTTACGTTTTTGGTTGTAACATGACAAAATGTGGAAAATTTCAACGGGTATGAATACTTTTTCAAGGCGCTGTATCCAACTCTAACCTGATGACCTGTAAAGGCTTTTAAAGCATTGCCTATAAATAATTTTGAGTACTTTAGTGCTTCATGATTTCACTGTTTCCTCAACTAAATGAAATTGATTTTATTCAACTAAAATATAACTGAAGTTAAAACAATTCAGACCACTAGAATACAACTAAAACTGAAATAGCATTTTAGTCAAAAGAGTATTTACTAAAACAAAATCGAAATTTGACATAAAAAATGACCACATCTCTACCACATACTGTAAGAATAAGTAAAGGGCATTTACTAAGCTGCTAAAAGAAAAAAAAAGAAGAAAAAGGCTCTTCTTATTTTTTTTTTTTATATTCAATATATTCAGGTAATACAGTATATGCAATGGCCTTACAGCCAATAGAGTTTGAAAAAATGGAGCTAATTTTCCCAATTTTTGCATTTGGATACAACTACACATTAAGCTGCTTAAACGATAAAAGATCTGAGGCTTTTAGAACTCATTGTTCCCTCAATTTCCATATTGCCTTTTGTCTTTCTCAGTACCAAAATTTTTAAATCAAATTGATGAAATATGCGTTTTGTTTTCGATTGCTTTCCATTCAGAAGTCATCAAAATTCAATGGGGAAAGGATATTATTGTAATGGCAACTTCAGTGGTGGACACATCGCAATTACAACCCATTGTAAATAAGGATTTAATTGTTTTGAAAAGATTCCTTGTGGTCCATTCAGTCTTTTAGTCTTTACATTTCCTAAAGTCTCAACAATTACTCAGCATGCGTTGTCTCCCGTGACTGGGTTCGTTGTGATATCACCTCTTACAGAAATTAGTTTCATTGCAGGCTTGAAGGGCAATAGTTTTCCTTTCAGACTTTAAAATTTAATAGAGGATAATGACCATACTTATAGTAATTTCTTACCTTCACTTCTGACTTGGTGCATATGAAATAGCCTTCACCTTGCGGGCTCATTCTCATTATAATACACGCGGTATTCTATTTTTTTTTTCTCTCAAGTTGTAGTGCTTCCTGAGTGTACTCCGGCCAGGTAGTCCTGTTTTAGGGCTTGTTGGCCTACCTTAATTTGAAAAATAAGTAACAGTAAAAATAAAAAAAAAGTTTGCCCTTCAGACGTTTCCGCAATCACTTCAATCACAAAAATACGTGGCTCTCTCTTGCAGCGCTGCTGCTCAGGTTTCAAGCCTGGGCCCTTGGTCTGGTCCCATAGACCAACTCAAAGCAACCTCTGCACCTTACTTTCAGCTCTCCGGCAGCTCCTAACTGCATTAGCCCACACCCTGACCTGGGCTGGATAAACCTCTTGTCTCCCAGGCAGAGCCCTGAACTACAGACAGGTCCTTGATTATAATGGGTGTGAACACCTACACCATGAGTTCTCAACCTGTGTCCCCCCAGCTGTTGTGGAACTTCAAGTCTCACGAGGCATTGCCAGCCACTGACAGTTACAAGCATTACTCTCAAAGGCAGAGGTGTGATGGGACTTGTAGTTCTGCAACAGCTGGAGGGCCACAAGTTGAGCACCCATGACCTACACACTCATCCTGCTGGTCTCCAACAGTGGAGGTTGGTGCTCAGTTTTTTTTGGCAGGGAGGGGCAGCAAAAAACCCCCCGCCAGGTCCGTACTCACCCCATCCATGGTCGCGGCTTCCCCCAACTTCTTTTGTCGGCTAATCTGGTCCTAAGATCCGCCTCCTGTCCTGATTGGCCCAGGAGGAGAAGTTGGAAGACAATAGCAAATATTAATTTGCTAATGTCACAGGTTTGGGGGTTCGGGGGCTCAGTGCTCTGCCCCCCGAGCATAACCTTTTTTGAAGCCAATTAGAGCCCTAGAAACCTGTAAATCCAGTGCCCCGCATAGAAATTAGAGGGGGGGTGGCGCCCCTGAGCCCTTTATAGACTTCCGCCACTGGTCTTAAGTAAGACTTGGACAGAGAGTTAGGGGCTATATACATCCTTCTCTTCTCAGGTCCCCCACCGGTGCTCTTGGCCCCTCCCTCCTGCTGAGTGTCCCCACAGCAAGTAGCTTGCTAAGGGGGCACATAAGCAGGCTTGTCCATTCACACAGGAGCCATTGTCTCAGCCAATGAGGAGGGAGAGTCCCCGGAGAGACAAGGTTCTTGTGCACGTCACTGGATCGAGATGGGGATGTGGTAGGTATTGGGGGGGGGGGGGGCTGGAAAGGATTTTGACTTTCCTGCATAGAATGAAGGAAGGTAAAAAAACTTTCAGCCTTTAGAACCACTTTAATGCTCCACCAATTGAAACTGTTTATCGCTATATATATATAGCAAGAAATCTTAGGGGGCAAAGAACATTAGACTTACATATATTCAGTGCTAGAGGTACAGGAACTGCCCCCCCCCTGCGTTCCCACTGAAAAAAAGCCCTGCGTATTTGTATTCATGTTGTCAATGTACTTTCTCTTATCTACATTGTCAGGGCAACTAAATTAATATGGGGACTTGAGGACCTCAATTATGAGGAATGGCTACAAGCACTAAATGTATTCTCACTGGAGAAGAGATGCTTGGAGAGGTGATATGATAGCTATATACAAATATCTCAATGGTGATCCCAGCGTAAGTATGAAACTTTTCAGTCTCAGGGAGTGTACGAGGACACAGGGCCACACGAAGAGACTGGAAGAGAAGCAGTTTAACCTTAAGCTGCGTAGGGGGTTTTCACTGTCAGGGCGGTAAGGATGTGGAACTCTCTTCCACAATCGGTGGTTTCGGCAGGAAGTATGGATAGTTTTAAAAGACTCTTTGACGTCCATCTTAGTAAAAACAATATAAGAGGATATGGGAAATGATTTTCTAGACGCACACCCACCAACACAGGTTGCACTGGATGGACTATTGTCTTTATTCAACCTTACAAACTAGACATGTGCAATTTGTTTAGTTCCGAATTCTTTTTTTACCAAATTTTGCCAAATTCGTTAATTACCGAATTTCCAAAAATTCGAAATTTCGCAAATTCGGAATTTCAGAAATTTGAAATTCGGAAGTTCGGAATTTCAGAAATTTGAAATTCGGAAATTCGGAATGCGGAAATGTAAAAGTTCGGAAATTCAGAAATTTGAAAATTCAGAAATTTGAAAATTCGGAAATTTGAAAATTCGGAAATTTGAAAATTCGGAAATTTGAAAATCCGAATTTTCAAATTTCCGAATTTTCAAATTTCCGAATTTCCGAATTTTCAAATTTCCGAAAAAAGCAAAAAAATGAATGAAACAAAAATGAAAACGTACAAATTTTTTGTCAGTGCACTTGTCTATATGTAATTTTGTGATGAACTTATTTCCATACCTCAGTAAACAGTTTGTAAACATTCAAATAAAGTTTAGACTACGGATTTGAAGTTCCATTGACACTTTTTTCTTTTTTTTTTTTTAGGCTTTTTAACCTGATCTACAATGGAAAAACTGTTTGGTTATCTGTTGTTCATTGGCATGGCGGTGAGAGCTGAGATCTGTCCCAAGCGCTGTACCTGTCAAAATTTATCTCCAAACCTTGCAACCTTGTGCGACAAGAAAGGTTTACTCTTCATCCCTCCGAACATCAACAGAAAGACTGTAGAGCTACGCCTAGCTGATAATTTTGTAACAAATATAAAACGGAAGGATTTTGCTAACATGACAAGTCTAGTGGACCTGACGTTGTCACGGAATACAATCAGTTACATCACCCCCCAATCGTTTGCCGACTTGCGCAATTTAAGGGCGTTACATTTGAACAGCAATCGATTGACTAAAGTCACCAATGACATCTTTAGTGGGCTTTCCAATCTCCATCATTTGATACTCAACAACAACCAATTGATACTGATTTCACCAACAGCCTTTGATGATGTTTTGGCTTTGGAGGAGCTTGACCTGTCCTACAACAACCTTGAAACTATTCCATGGGAAGCAGTGGAAAAAATGGTTAGTTTGCACACACTTAGTCTAGATCACAACATGATTGAGCACATCCCTAAGGGGACATTCTCACACTTACACAAGCTAAACAGATTAGATGTAACATCTAATAAACTTCAAAAATTACCACCAGACCCTCTCTTCCAGAGAGCTCAGGTGCTAGCAACCTCAGGTATAATAAGTCCTTCCGCATTTGCTTTGAGTTTTGGTGGGAATCCATTACATTGCAATTGTGAATTATTATGGCTGAGGCGCCTTATGCGAGAGGACGACTTGGAGACATGTGCTTCTCCGCCTCTTCTGTCGGGACGGTATTTCTGGTCCATCACCGAAGAAGATTTTTTGTGCGAGCCACCACTTATTACCAGATACACGCCAGACGTTGAAGTTTTAGAAGGACAAAAAGCTGTTTTAAAATGCAAAGCCCTTGGAGATCCTGAGCCAGCAGTCCACTGGATATCACCAGAAGGAAAGCTAATATCCAACGGGACGCGGATTTTTGTCTACGATAACGGAACACTGGACATCCTGATAACCACAGTCAAGGATGGTGGGCCTTTCTCGTGTATTGCTTCTAACCCAGCCGGAGAGACAACGAAGACTATCAAACTCCATATAATTAAACTCCCGCATCTAGTGAACAGTACAAATCATATCCACGAGCCAGACCCTGGATCATCTGATATTTCCACCTCCACCAAGTCGGGGTCTAATGCCAGCAGTAGCAATGGGGATACAAAAATAAGCCAAGACAAAAAGGTGGTGGTGGCCGAGGCAACATCCTCCACTGTACTCATTAAATTCAATCTTCAAAGGAATATACCGGGAATACGGATGTTTCAAATACAGTACAATGGCACCTACGATGACTCCCTTGTTTACAGGTAAGGGTTTTTTTATCTCGTTTATTTTTTTATTTATTTTTTTATAATTTTGCATAATTAAAAAAATAAAACAAATATTTGATTTTTTTTTTTTAGTTGTGAAAAAAATGTATCAGGCTTTTTTTTTTAAATATATGGAACCTGATTATTAAGAAACTGTGAAATAATTCTAGTTTGCAGCAGAGGGCAATCATTTTACACGAATGAGGGCAGGACACTTATCACATGTGGTAAATCTTTGGCAATTGGTACCCTTCTTGTTTATACTAACTTGAAGTAGAACTATGGGAAAAACTTTTTTTTTTTTTTTCAAATGCAAATTAAGGGAATTTTGTGGGATCCATTGGGTCACCAAAACTAGTTGTCTCCATTGGAAGATTTCCCCTCTATTACTTTTTTTAAATTTGGGATTTTCATTTACTTTCACGTTCAATTATAATAGTAATCAGGACAAATAGAAAGGGTGAATCTTCTTAACAGGTGCACAGACAGCAATAAAAACTGACAGGCCATCTAATCCTTCTCCACTCTATCCAAAACTCAAAAAAAAAAAGTTTTGCCTTTAGTTATACTTTAAAATAAGCGAAAACTTGACCGACGTTAAAGAGACATGGACTCAAAAAATTAAGATCTGCTATTTGATAAGGAACATCTAGAATAAAATTTAAATATTTCCATTTTGTCCTGAATTTATCCTTAAAAATAGCAGTGCACTCTCTGTGCCTGGGCACTCCTGTTTTGTAGCCTCATAGTTGCGTACATATCTGCAGACCTGTGCTTTCTCCAATTCTCCCGATGTTTCTTGAGCATTACCTTACCAGTCAACAAAGGTTCCTCTTGCATGAGGAAGCAAAGCCTTGCATCTACCAAGATGGTAACCTCCACACTGACATGCGGTGCATAACAAGGTATGGTAGGTCGGTGATGAGGAAAAGATCATCTTGCAGGAAGCCTATGGGCATTGCTAGTGATTAGTCCTTTTCCCCATGCTTGTCTTTTGTGGGCACACCTTCCACAGTACAGTACAGGTCCTCTTTAATGAATGAACAACGTCTGTAATGACACCAACAAACAATGATGGCCCAACTGCTACAGACATCAATAATGAATGATAGATATACCCGGGTGCATCCTGCATCCCCGGGTAAAAATAATAATAATAATAATAATAATTTTGAGTATTATTATTATTATCGTTAATAATAAGAAGAATAGCAATATGATGATTATGATAATTATCATTATTATTATTATTATTATTATTAGTAGTAGTAGTAGTAGTAGTAGTAGTAGTAGTAGTAGTATTGTATTATTATTATTATTATTATTATTATTATTATTATTATTATTGTTATTAAAACATCATATAAATTGCAACACTTTAAATACCATAAAATATTCGAGAATTAAATCAAATAATATGTGAAATTCAGTAATTTCACATATTATTTGGTTTTATCCACATACATTTTATGGTATTTAAAGTGTTGCAATTTATGTGATTTTTTAAAAGTTTAAGGGACAGTATACTACAGAGGTCTTACTACTACTACGGCTACTGCTACTACTAATATTAATGATAAAAAATATTATTATTATTATTATTATTATTGTTAATAACAAAATAATAATAATTTAATTCCTGATAGGACTTCTGTTAGAAAATTGACAAGCCTTGTGTTATGTTTTGCAAGCCTTTACCATTTTATCTCTATTCATCTATTATTTTGCATTCTAAAGTGAGGATTATTAACCTTCAGTACGTCCCTAAGCACTAAAATTAATAGCAGTTGGCCTTTGTCCTCTCAGAAAAAAAAAAAATATGACCATGTCTGAGGAAATATGTGCAAACATTGTCGGGCTTTACAAAAGGTTACAGCCCAAAGGATGCTGGGAAACCAACTCACACAGAAACATAAAATAACACCATCTGCTTGGATTTCAGAGCTTGAAATGAAGAACATAACTCATAACAAAATGTCATATCGTATAATGTAATAACGTTGTATCATCGCTTTACATTTCCTGAATTACAGTATATTTTATAATCATCTTCCTTTCTTCTTTTTATCACTTTGCTTAGTCTTTCTGGCCACACTCACTGACTTAAAGTGGAAGTCCGGTTAACACCTAACTAAGCTTAGACCTATTCCTACCCACATTCTAAGTCCTATACTAACTCCGCTGTACAGGAAAAATGTGTATACCTGCGCAATCGAAGGGCACTCCAGTCCGGTCACGTGATTGGCTCCTAGTAGCAGCTTCAAGGGAGAAGAGGGACAGGGGACAACAGATGCCCCATAGTAAGTCTATGGATGAAGTCACCACCCAGGCTCTCCAGCCATTGTCGCTGCTCTCTCCTCTCCTCTGAAGCTGACGGCTGGGAGATCATGTGACCGGACCTTAGCACCCTTATATTAGGTAAGTACACACATCTTTCCTGTACAGGGCAGTTATCAGAAGGCAGCCTTTCTCAACCTTTTCCTCACAGAGGAACCCTTGAAATAACTTTCTGGTCTCAGGGAAACCCTGCTAAAAATGCCTATATCTACAACTCATGATACATTATTGTGATGGTCAGTGGAAAGAATGATCCTTACACTTGTGGTCATTGGGAAGAATTGCCCCCTTACAGGTAGCTAACAAGATCAATGGTGTCAGTGGGAAATTATCTGAGAGGCAGAAATTGCTCATTGCTCAAGGAACCCCTAGCAACCTCTAGAGGAACCCAAAGGTTCCATGGAAACCTGGTTGAGAAAACCTGGTGTAGGGCTTAGAATGGGAGTGGGAGTAGGTTTATGCTTAGTTTGACTGGACTTCTATCAAACAAATACAAAGAGAATTCAAGCTCACACTTACCAACCAGCATGCGACCAACCAAATTGACCTGTCTAACAGTATGCGTTAAGAACAATGGTTTGGTCTGCACACACTGGCAAATACCTGTAGTCCTATCTCTACCTTCTGAGAGTCTACACAATGGAAGCACATGCATTTTAATGGATAAGTGGGGGGGGGGGGCAGGTGAGCCTGGAAGGAGCCCACACCTCCTTAAAGGTACAGGGGCACATTGAACACCCGGCAGCTAGTACTTTGGCAGCAAAAGATGTCAGTGCGTTGCCTGACCAATATAATCAAGATACAAACAAGTGGCTACTGCCCCCCACTTATAAATGGTCTTTGCAGCCAGGAGCCCTGGAAGGGCGAGGTATGTCAAACAATTAAAAAAAGAGATTTCCAAGCTCAAACTTACCAACTAGCCAGCGACCAACCAAATTGACCTGTCTAACAGTATACTTTAAGAACAGGGGTTTGGTCTGCACACGTTTGCGAATACATGCGTAAGCTGCAGGCCCCGGCAAGGCACCCTGTTTCCTGTAGTCCTTTCTCTACCTTCTGAGATTCTACACAATGGAAGCGCATGCATTTTAACAGATAAGTAGGGGTTTGAGCTCCAACATGCTGGTGAAGCTAGCTGCAAGGCCTTGCATCTTTGAACTCTGCTAATTCCATCTCCATTTAAAGGAACACACCACTAGCCCGGGGACAGGTGAGCCTGGAAGGAGCCCACCTCTCCTTGTATTTTTTTGACATATGCCCCCCATCCAGTGCTCCTTGCTGCAAAGACCAGTTATAACTTGGGGGCAGTGGTCACTTGTTTGTATTTTGATTATATGGTTTAGGCAATGCACTGACATCCTTGCTGCCATAGTGCTGTGTGTTGGGTGTTCAGTGCGCCCCGGTTCCATTAAAATGCATGTGCTTCCATTTTGGAGACTCTATGGCCTTGGGGGACTGGGGCCAAGGTCATGACGTCACTTCTGGTCCAGGGTGGAAGTAAATGCTGTTTTTTGATCTTTTGCTTTTAAAGGTAAAGAAGAGATGCGGGCTCTTTTTGACCCCAGATCTCTCCATAAAGAGGACCTGTCATCTTTATTTATATTACAAGGGATGTTTGCATTCCTTGTAATAGGAATAAAAGTGATAAAAAAAAAAAAAAAAAAATAAGGGACAGTGTAAATAAAAAAAAAAATTAAAAAAAACATAAATAAGAAAAAATAAAAATAAAAGCTCCTTATCCCTCCGTGCTTGCACACAGAAGCGAATGCATACGTAAGTCACGCACGCATATGTAAACGGTGTTTCCACAACACATGTGAGGTATCACCATGGAGTGAGAGCAATAATTCTAGCACTTGACCTCCTCTGTAACTCTAAACAGATATACTGTAAAGGCAATAAAAATGTCACCTATGGAGATTTTTAAGTATCGTAGTTTGTCGTTATTCCACAAGGGTGCGCAATTTTCATATTATACAAAACAAATGGTATATATATATATATATATATATATATATATATATATATATATATATATATATATATATATATAGTGTTTGGGAGTTCTTAGTAAATTTCTAGCAAAAAAATGTTGCTTTTTACATGTAAGAGAGGAGTGCTGGAATTTGCGCGGAATGGAAGGGGTTAAGGTTTGTTTTATTTATATATATATATATATATATATATATATATATATATATATATATATATATTTTTTTTTTTTTTTTTTATTAATTAAATTTTTTTTTTTCAAAAAAAATTGTGTTTGAAAAACCACTGCTCAAATACCCCGTGACATAAAAAAATTGCATGATTGCCATTTTATTTGGAGGTTATACATCATTTTCTAGCAAAAAATACTGATTTAAACTTGCAAACAAAAAGTGCCAGAAAGGGCCTGGTCTTCAAGTGGTTTGTTCCACGGGTCACCATTGACAAAAATGACTATATATACACTGTACATTGCTACACATACATAAAAAAATCCATCTTGGAATAACCTCAACTTGATTTTAATTGCCAAAGCCAAAAAATGCTCAGCTCACAGCAGCCTTAGAAAACAAAACAAAAAAGTGAGTGATAATGTTAAAAGGAAACTTCAGAACTCCATGCAGACAAGAAAATTAACTAAACTAATAAAGATGTGTATCCTATGTATCAAGTATAACACCATTGGATGTATTTTTGTAACTACAATCAACGCACGTTCCTGCACTTGACCCAGTATCAGCTTCTTGCAGACCTCTGTATTTTATTTATTTTTTTAAATATCTTTATTGAATCAAAGCACCATAATAAACATCTCCAACTGGGAGAACATTAACATATATCAATGTATCTTCCTTCTTTACTTACACATAATACTAATGTTTTTTTTTTTTTTATAATCAAGATTTTTATTTTTCCTTTTATAAATACAATTTGTCCATTTATGCAATTTTACATTCCACAAAATAATTGATGAAAACAATACAGTTACAATACATTCATTCCACAATCTAACATAAATAACCCTTCACCTTAAATAAAGGAGAGAAAAAGAAAAAAAGATAAAAGAAGGGGGCACTTAATACTAATGTTAATGTTTATAAATACCTTGTTTTTTCTACTTATATGTAAATACAAATAACAAATGAAATAAAACCACAAAAAGGAAAAAAAACCCAAAAAACTAAAACAAAAAAAAAACAGAAACCCCCCTAGTATTAAATCCTGCCCCTTCTCAGTAAAAGAGGGTATGAAAGGAGAATGACAGCAACAAAAAAAAAAAAAAAAGGAAGAAAGAAAAAAATTATCCGTGTTGTACTTAAAGCGGAGTTCCACACAAAAATGGAACTTCTGCTTTTCGGAACCCCCTCCCTCCGGTGTCACATTTGACACCTTTCAGGGGGGAGGGGGGAGCAGATACCTGTGTAATACAGGTATCTTGCTCCCACTTCCGGGTAATAGAGCATACCCTGTTTCCCTGAAAATAAGACCTAGCATGATTGTCAATGATGGCTGCAATATAAGCCCTACCCCCAAATAAGCCCTAGTTAAATTCCTTGTAGGTCTTATTTTCAGGGTAGAGCTTATTTTCGGGGAAACAGGGTAGGGCCTATTTGGGGGGGTAGGGCTTATATTGCAGCCATCACCGACAATCACGCTAGGTTTTATTTTCGGGGAAACAGGGTAGATACCCGAGCCACCTGTGGGTATCTACGCCACTTCCCATCCCCGTCCCCCCCGCTGCCTTCTGGGAGACACACGGGTCCCAGGAGATAGCGAGGACCAGTGGAAACGCGCAGTGCGAGTCGCGCATGTGCAGAAGCGAACCAGGAAGTGAAGCCGCAAGCCCTTACCGAAGATGGCGGCGGCAGCACCCGAGAGCTGAGGGACAGATCGGCTTTGGGTGCTGACATCGCAGGAGCCCTGGACAGGTAAGTGTTCATATTTTAAAAGTCAGCAGCTGCAGTATTTGTAGCTGCTGACTTAAAAAAAAAAAAAAATATGGCTGAGCTCCGCTTTAAGGATGAAGACTGTTGCAGACCTCTGTATTGCAGAGCTCAGAGTGTGAGGGAAAGAAGCAGCACAAGGAGCCAATTAGTTCCTTGGGGTGATTTACTAAAACTGGAGAGTGCAAAATCTGGTACAACAAAGGGTAGGTTTAGCATTAGAGCTAGAGTTAAAATTAGGGTTAGGATTACTTATGAATATTTGTATGCACTTTGTGGACTAAGATCTACCCAAGTTTGTGATACTCTCCTAAATCATCATTTCTAGGCTGAGGAGCCATCAGGTCAATTTTCCGTATCATGGGGCACTGCTGCCAAAATTAAAAGAATCTGGAATCTTTCAATCCAAGAGAAGCTACAGGTTTTGAAAGGGGAGCCAGGGTATAAGAGACATTTCTAAAAAAAAAATAGAAAAATAAGAAATAAAAAAATAAATAAAAAATAAAAAATAAAAATAAATAAATTAAAAAACGGGCAACAAATCCTCCTGATGCGAAGGAAATTATTACTGTCTCCAGTACCTATAAAAAAAAATAAGAGGCATGTTGAGCTGTATCCTTAAATTAAGGTCATGAATTTATTTATAAAGCAGAAAGAAATCTGCATTACTCGCTGACCGTAAATATTCCAGGTGTTCGCTGGCAAGACCCTGAGAAAAGCATTAAATTCCGTGTGGGAAGAAATTGTAACATAAAAGGCAGTTTTCATAGTCAACTCTTGCATCATATCTGACTTGACTTTAATCGTGTGTTTTATTTGATATGATTATGCCCAAAGAAATATCACCGACTACATTCACAAGTACCATATAAACCTTGCCTCAACAATTGTCAGGATATAGGACCCAAATGGAAGAAGGATTTTTGCAAAAACTAAAACGAATGAAGTTCTGTTTTCCAGATTGGTACAAGGATACTAGTGAAGCCAATGCGTTTCAGGGGGACAAAGGACTCCCTCTTCCTCAAGGCTACTGATGAATGTTATTGAAAAAAGATCCTGATTAGGTCTGTCTGTGATGTATAGACCATAGATCGATGATTGTCCGAATACCGGCTGTAGCTTCAGAGGCAACATTGATCCAATCTATACGTCACAGACAGACCTAATCAGGATCGTTTTCCGATAACATTCATCAGCAACCCTGAGGAAGGGGAGTCCTTTGTCCCCCCGAAAGGCATTGGCTTTATCTTTATCATTTATACTCTTAATAAAATGTTTTTATATTTATATCTACTGGACACCAGGTGCTCCTTTACACCCACTTTTTCTTGATCACACATGGAAGCGACCATCGGGCCGCACCCCGAGGTAGCTTCCCAGGCCCTCAACATGGTCCACCACCCTCCCAAAAAAGGCCGGGCACTGATCTTTGGAAGGAAACCCTTCCTACCTGCCTTCTTGACCACCTATCTACAAACAGTGACTGATCGAGTCAGTCCAGCGTGATCTCTACCCTCAAAGAATAAGGATACTGGTGAGGAAAAGTTTTTTTTTTGGAAAACCAGTCCAAATTTATAAGGTATCAGGCAACCGTAACTTTCCTAGGCAGGCCCGCTCTCCCTTTATCACATTGAAAAGTTTAAACTTATGTTTCAATGCTTGAGCAGGACTGACAATAAAGGCAGACAACAGTCAACCCTTGGATGCCTGGCACTTCAAGTGGCACTGCTACACCAGCACCAAAGAAAGTTGTAAAGCAAGATCTGGTTTATGCATCTAAGATCTGTTGGTTATAGCGTACCAGATGACCCAATGCTAGTTTTATTTAGCTATTGGGAGATGGCGTAAATGGGTCAGCCATGGAAATTCGGTACAGAATGGGCCCGTATTTGTTTAACTACATGACCCCCAAGGCCTTTTTTTTTGGCACTTTTTGTTTACAATTAGTATTCTTTTCTAGAAACTTTCTTAGCACTCCCTAAACATTATATATTTTTTAAAGTAGAGGTCCTAGAGAGGTGAATTTTGCATTTTTTTTTATGTCAAATGGTCATTAACAGTATTTGTGCAGCAGCTTTCCAAATCAAAAAACCACGACAAATAGGCAAAGCTTTAAAAGCCTTTACAGGCTACCACTTTAGATTTACACTGATAGTCTGGTCCTAGAATTACAGCCCATGATTTGATGTTTGCGGTGATGCATCAGATGTGCGGGACGATCGCCGTTTACGTGCGTGCAGGACCGAAGCATGTGTTTGCCTTTGCGTGCGAGCACAGGGGGGCGGGGGCACTTTTTAAAAAATCATTATTAATTTATTAATTAATTTTAATTTTACACTGTCGCTTTATTTATTTTTTTAACCACTTTTATTGCTGTCACGAGGAATGTAAACATCCTTTGTGAAAGTAATAGGCATGTGACAGGTCCTCTTTATGGAAATACCTGGGGTCTATAAGACCCCAGATCCCTCCTCTGCTCTGAAAAGCATTTGATCACACCAAGATCATTTTTTTTTAAATGGCGCCGGTTACATCCGGGGGAAACCAGAAGTGATGTAACCTTATTGCTTCATAGTGGTTACGGTCTTTGTCCACTCCTATGATCATCCAGTTGAAGCTGGGTCAGCCTGATAAAGCCACGGAAGATGGATGGAGGACGCCCTCTCCCTCGGCTTGTAAAAGCAATCCAGCGACTAGTTAACCACTAGGATTGCTTTTACAAGAGACCTGACTGTTGGCTCTAAAAAATGGTAGCGAGATGATGCCTGCAGCTGCATATCATCCCGGCATAACCATTTGAAGTCATCAACGTACCGGTACGACGCTGGTCATCAAGTTGTTAGTAAGAGTGAGAAAGTGCCCATTTAGAAAATGGCTTAATCTTTTACCTCCAACTTTGGAATTACTAAAAGTATTGGGACGCCTGCCTTTAAACGCACATGAACTTTAATGGCATCCCAGTCTTACTCCGTAGGGTTCAATATTGAGTTGGCCCACCCTTTGCAGCTATAACAGCTTCAACTCTTCTGGGAAGTTTGCCCACAAAGTCAAGGAGTGTGTCTATGGGAATGTTTGACCATTCTTCCAGAAGCGCATTTGTGAGGTCGAGCACTATGTGGATGAGAAGGCCCGGCTCAGTCTCTGCTCTAATTCATTCCAAAGGTGTTCTATTGCGTTGAGTTCAGGCCAGTCAAGTCCCCCCCACCAAACTTCACTCATATATGCCTTTATGGACCTTGCTTTGTGCTCTGGTCTAAATCATTTGGTGGAGGGGGGATTAGGGTGTGAAGTTTTTTTCTAGAGCTTGGGCTTGGCCCCTTAGTTCCAGTGAAGGGAACTCCTAAGGCGTCAGCATACCAAGACATTTTGGACAATTTCATGCTCCCAACTGTGTGGGAACAGTTTGGGGATGGCCCCTTCCTGTTCCAAAATGACTGTGCACCAGTTCACAAAGAAAGGTCAATAAAGACATGGATGAGCAAGTTTGGGGGTGGAGGTACTTGACTGTCCTGCAAAGTGTCCTGACCTCAACCCGATAGAACACCTTTGGGATGAATTAGAGCGCAGACTGCGAGCCAGGCCTTTCCCTCCAACATCAGCACCTGACCTCACAAAAGCGCTTCTGAAAGAATGGTCAGCTTTTCCCATAGACACACTCCTAAACCTTGTGGACGGCCTTCCCAGAAGAGTTGAGTTTATAGCTGTAAAGGGCGGAGCCAACTCCACATTGAACCCTACGGACTAAGACTGGGATGCCGTCAAAGCTCATGTGCGTGTAAAGGCAGGCGTCTCCAATACTTTTGGTAATATAGTGTATGTTTGTTTGTGTTTGTTTGTGTTTGTAAAAGAAAATGTTTTTGAAAAATCAATAAAGTGTTTAAAAAAAAAAAAAAAGAAGAAGGTAGCTAGCGTTCTACAACCATTACTTTTTTAAAACCAAGGCTGTTTTCCTTTTGATGAGAGCGCAAAAAAAAAACCATTCAAAATATTTGAAAAGCACCGATCATCCTTTTCTATGCCATCACTTGACTGTACTTATCTGTTTTATATCAAACGCTCCTTGTCAGCCTAAGTATAAATTACGGTGGCGTAGGTATAAATGATATGTTTCAGTAAAGTCAAAAGAAACTCTCTTAAGAGAAGCTTTTGCTATATATTTTTTTTTTTTAATCTGCGTTATTTCAAGCTGTGTAGCTGCAAAAGTGGTGTTGTGGAGTATGTGATAAGTGGATTTTTTTTTAGAAGTCAAGCAATGTAACATTCTCACCTTTCAAAACCAATCTGTCATAAATGAATTCTGTTCAAGTAAGTCATCAGTTTTTTTTTTTTTTTCTGCACTAACAAGCGGTTTCATTAGAATCCCCAATATAACCCGCAGTCATTGTCAGGTCTTCATCTTCGGGGCTTGTTGGAAGCCTACTCATCAGCAATTCTTGACATGTACTAATGACATTTTAGTTTGTAAGTTGGTGTAATAATTAGTGGACATTATTCCAAAGGGGTTTTTTTTCTGTCTGTTCTAGAATGTGTATAAATTATTTTTATTCATTTATAAAGTAACAATAACAATACAACACAATCAGAAACCCTAGCAACCTTCTTAAAATAAGCAAAAGAAATAAAGACAATAGAAAACCATATGGGTTTCATAGACACCATCAATAGATTGTAGTTACAAATATACAATATATTAGCAAAAGTATTAGGACGCCTGCCTTTACAAGCACGTAAACTTTCATGGCATCCCAGTCTTATGCCCTGTACACACGGTCGGACATTGATCAGACATTCCGACAACAAAATCCATGGATTTTTTCCGACGGATGTTGGCTCAAACTTGTCTTGCATACACACGGTCACACAAAGTTGTCGGAAAATCTGATCGTTCTAAACGCGGTGTTGTAAAACACGTACGTCGGGACTATAAACGGGGCAGTAGCCAATAGCTTTCGTCACTTAATTTATTCTGAGCATGTGTGGCACTTTGTGCGTCGGATTTGTGTACACACGATCGGAATTTCCGACAACGGATTTTGTTGTCGGAAGATTTTATAGCAAGCTCTCAAACTTTGTGTGTCGGAAATTCCAATGGAAAATGTGTGATGGAGCCCACACATGGTCGGAATGTCCGACAACAAGGTCCTATCACACATTTTCCGTCGGAAAATCCGACCGTGTGTACGGGGCATTAGTCCGTAAGGTTCAGTATTGATTTGGCCCACCCTTTGCAGCTATAACAGCTTCAACTCTTCTGGGAAGGCTGTCCACAAGGTTTAGGAGTGTGTCTATGGGAATGTTTGACCATTCTTCCAGAAGGGCATTTGTGAGGTCAGGCGCTGATGTTGGATAATAAGGCCTGGCTCGCAGTCTGCGCTCTAATTCATCCCAAAGGTGTTCTACCGGGTTGAGGTGCAGGCCAGTCAAGTCCCTCCACCCCAAACTCGCTCATCTATGTCTTTATGGACCTTGCTTTGTCTGACTGGCGCACAGTCATGTTGGAACAGGAAGGGGCCATCCATCCCCAAACTGTTCCCACAAAGTTGGGAGCATGAAATTGTCCAAAATGTCTTGATATGCTGGCACCTTAAGAGTTTCCTTCACTGGAACTAAGGGGACAAACCCAACATCCAACATCAGTGCCTGACCTCACAAATGTGCTTCTGGAAGAATGGTCAAACATTCCCATAGACACACTCCTAAACCTTGAGGTCAGCCTTCCCAGAAGAGTTGAAGCTGTTATAGCTGCAAAGGATGGGCCAACTCAATATTGAACCCTACGGATGAAGACTGGGATTCCATTGAAGTCCATGTGTGTATAAAGGCAGGTGTCCCAAGACTTTTGACAATATAGGGTATACATTGATCCAAACTACTGTAAGTGCAAAAAAGGATTAGATTGCCCAATAATTTACCCCGCACCATAAGGATGGTATGGGGAAAAAAAAGGGGGAACGGGTAACAGCGGAGGACAGATGCCCAGGTTGGCTCAGTCAATTACCTATCCACTATCTTTTTTTTACAGATTATTGGGTTTCCTCCACCTCTCCCTCTCTCCCCTTCCTCTGATGCAGTTTCAGTGCCCATACATCTGATATAGATCAGAGACTGTTCATCGAGCCAGGTTCTCCACGTTCCATGGAATTTGGATAGGGATCATTTTGTAAATGCATTCATTCTTCCACTAATCTAGTACTATCTACCCCTCTAAAACATTCCAATATGGTTGGTGTTTTCTTAGACTTCCAATCTTTCGGGATCGATTTTTTTTGCAGAATTCAGCAGAAATGGGGTAATGGATACTCTATATTTTTTCCTTGACTCACTTGTAGCGTGAAACGGACATTACCAAGGATCTTGCCCATTTTCAGAGTTTTACCAGTCATCTTAATTAAATTCAGGACTTTTTTGGCCCACAGTCATGGTCAGGTCTTTGTCTTCAGGGCTTGTTGAAAGCCTACTCAAAATGTAAAAATGACATTTCAGTTTGTAAGTTGGTGTAATAATTAGTGGACATTAATCCAAAGGTTCTTTTTTTTTCTCCATCTGTTCTAGAATGATTCCTCCAACTAGCAAGACATTCCGTGTTAATAACTTGGCTGCGGGAACTGTCTACGACCTGTGTGTCTTGGCAATCTACGATGATGGGATCACCTCTCTGACGGCTACAAGAGTTATTGGCTGCATCCAGTTTACAACTGAGCAAGATTATGTCCGTTGCCATTTTATGCAGTCCCAGTTCTTGGGAGGCACCATGATAATTATCATAGGCGGGATTATTGTTGCATCCGTGCTTGTTTTCATAATTATCCTCATGATTAGGTATAAGGTTTGTAATGGTAATGGGCAGCACAAGGCGACGAAAGTCAGCAACGTGTATTCACAGACGAACGGATCCCAGAACCAAGGTTGCGGTGCATCATTGCCGCCATCTGCTTCCAAGCAGATCGTTGAGCATGAAGAGAGTGCTCAGTGTTGTAAGTCTGCTGACAGTGGCGCACCTTCTTCGGACACTTGCTCAAGCCAAGGTGCCGCCGCCGCTACCTCTGCTCCGCCTCACACGTGGACTTCAAATACTTCTTCTCTTAAGCAGAAGAAAAAGACTGCCTCGAAACCCGCGGACTCGCAAACGGACACGGTTTTAAATATGGAGTCCCAAAACACTAATAGGAATAATTCTACCGCCCTTCGGTTAGCTAGTCGTCCCGCTGTATCTGTTAAAGAAGCGCCAACATACAAAAGAGCACAATCAAAACCAAGTAAGTTTCTTACCTTACCTGCGGACACTTCTAGAGTAAAGCGGAGGTACTCTTTAAATGGTGAGATCATGGAGTACCACTGTTACGTGAACTCGTACCACACTGGTGGACTGTGGTCTAAAAGAAGCATGTCCATGAACGGGATCTTGGGCCAGTCTGATAGTTCCGACATGGACAGCGGAAAAGCAACATGTTCAAGTTCCGAATGGATATTGGAAAGCACTGTGTGATTAGTTCCTTTTTGACAAACAATTATAAAGAGAAAAATACTAAATTATTTGGAAACACCTTGCTAAAAAAATTAAATAATAAAAAAAAAAAAGAATACATGGAAATTCCATCAATGGAAATCAATGTTTTCATTTTAGGCTTCTACAAACAGGGTTGTGTAAAAGCCACCTGCACCCGTAAGTTGGCGTTCCAGTGGTGATACAAGACAAGATACAGTTTGCAAATGGTGGAATAAAAACATAAAAACAGCACCAGTGCCTTCCTTTCCTGTAGGACTGGCTTCCTGGTTCTGCCGCAGCAGAAATAAATGGGACTGAGATCACTTTAAAGGCCTTTCATATGGGAAAATCCTTCAAGCTTTCAACATACAAAAAAAAAAAAAAATTGATAAAAAAAGACCAGTTATGGAAGAATTAGTAAAAAAAAAAAAAAATATTTTTTAAGAGACCAGACTTTATTTATTTTTGAGTGACAATGGTGTTGCCTTTATTTTTAGGCAAATGCTGTACAGAACAACAACTTCTGTGTTGTTATGTTGTGTAAAATAAAATATTCAATATCTATATGAATTAATGGTTGAAATTTTTACCTATTTTACCTATTTTATTATTATTTTTTTACATATATTTGTATAAAATTACGAATTTATTTTTCAGGTCTGCAAACCATATCTGGATGGAGCTAGTAGGCCTTTGTTGTACTATGGTTGAAAAAGCAAATCAAATTTTGGTAACACTGAAATACGTAAGCCTGTCGTTCTTACATTGCACAAAATTTGAAAATTTAACTGTTACTTATTGCCACAAATTCATTTCTTACATAAATGATGAGGTGTCATCCACAAATAGTATAATTTGTTACTTTGGGTATACTTAACCCCTTGGTGCCAGCTCCCGCCGAGCCTTTAAGGGGCTTGGCATGCCTGAAGGTGATTGTAGGGTGGGGCGGGGCTTGTGATAGTGGTCACGGTGGTCACATGATCGGAAAACTCCGGGTCGCAAGCATCAGGGTTCTAGGGGTGCTATTGCACACAAATATGAGGCCTCAGCTCTGGCTCCTACCAATAAGCCACGCCCCCTGAGGCGTTCCACCCTGACTTTAGGGTTTAGCCTTAGAAACATGAAAGGCTAATGTGGATGAAGTAGAATGAGCTAATTCAAGGACCATTCCTATAAAGAATGCATAGAAAAACATATTCAATGCCCCCTCCCCCTTACCCCCCACCAGGAGAGGGAAATGAAAACAAATGGGACTTAAAGTGTACCGTAACCCAAAAACATCTTTTTTTATAAAAGACAGTAAAAACATCCGAGCATTTAAAAAAAAAAAACATATGTGGAGCCAATAATATTATATAAATGGATAGTTTAAAGAGATGCTGCGTTGTAACACATATTGTTTTCTTCAGTCCAAATGCAATGAAAAGCGGGTGTGCAGGATCAATGCGTTTCATCCATGACTAAGCCCTAAAGGCAGGGCAAAATGCATGAGTACCCGGATCTGTTCTTGGTGTGTGGCGTCTACCCAGGATTTGTTAGTTTGTAGTCACAAGAATTAGATTGGTGCTTTTGGTTGAGATATATCTTGATATTATTATTACTATTATTATTATTATTATTATTATTATTATTATTATAATACAGGATCCTGATGTATTTCCTATGGGAATTGCCACAATTTTTTTATGTTTATACATCATCTACGTTATCTTAAACCCAGCTATATCATTATGTTCTGACATGTATATATGCAAATCCAAGGTAAATTATAGATGAAAACAATTATTTATAATATATGTATGGTATATATATATATATATATATATATATATATATATATATATATATATATATACACATATATATGCAGTATATAGAAGGAGGGATTGCTGCTGCTTTTTTTATTACATTTTAAGTGCAGTAATCTCTCTTTGCTTTTTCTATATATAGCCTATGGGAAGGCTTGATTGCTCTGCTCTGTGGCTTATTACTGAAGTGAACCTCACCCTATTTACTGAAATGTATATATATATAGATATAAGTATATAGATATAGATATATACTGTATACTCTATCTATCTATCTATCTATCTATCTATCTATCTATCTATCTATCTATCTATCTATCTATCTATCTATAGATAGATAGATAGATATATATATATCTATATATAGAGATATATATATATAGATATATATATATCTATATATATATCTATATATATATATAGATCTATAGATCTATATATATATATCTATATATCTATAGATATATATATAAAATCTAAAAAAAGATCTATATCTATCTATATATATAGATATAGATCTATATCTATATATATATATATATATATATATATATATATATATATATATATATATATATTTGTCTCTCATATATAGATATAGATATAGATATATATACATATATACAGTATCGCACAAAAGTGAGTACACCCCTCACATTTTTGTAAATCTTTTCTTCTATCTTTTCATGTGACAACACTGAAGAAATGACACTTTTCTACAATGTAAAGTAGTGAGTGTACAGCTTGTATAACAGTGTAAATTTTCTGTCCCCTCAAAATAACTCAACACACAGCCATTAATGTCTAAACCGCTGGCAACAAAAGTCAGTACACCCCTAAATGAAAATGTCCAAATTGGGCCCAATTAGCCATTTTCCCTCCCACCGGTGTCATGTGACTCATTGGTGTTACAAGGTCTCAGGTGTGAATGGGGAGCGGGTGTGTTAAATTTGGTGTTATCGCTCTCACTCTCTCATACTGGTCACTGGAAGTTCAACATGGCACCTCATGGCAAAGAACTCTCTGCGGATCTGAAAATAAAAAAGAATTGTTGCTCTACATAAAGATGGCCTAGGCTATAAGAAGATTGCCAAGACCCTGAAACTGAGCTGCAGCACAGTGGCCAGGACCAAACAGCGGTTTACCAGGACAGGTTCCACTCAGAACAGGCCTCGCCATGGTCCACCAAAGAAGTTGAGTGCACGTGCTCAGCGTCATATCCAGAGGTTGTCTTTGGGAAATAGATGTATGAGTGCTGCCAGCATTGCTGCAGAGGTTGTAGGGGTGGGGGGTCAGCCTGTCAGTGCTCAGACCATACGCCGCACACTGCATCAAATCTGCATGGATGTCTCGTCCCAGAAGGAAGCCTCTTCTAAAGATGATGCTTACTTTTGTGAGATACTGTATGTGTGTATATATATATATATATATATATATATATATATATATATATATAAATCCAGCATATATGACAACATCGATACCTTTAGATTATCTACACAAAAGATCAACACGTTTTTGTGTAACCTATGAACCATAGCATATTTTTCTCTGTAACTTTTTATGTGCTGTAAAATAAATTATTCAATCACTTAAAATTAATATCATAAAAATGTGTTACTGGCCAGATTACCAGGTGCAAACATAGGGGGGGAGAAGCCTACTATATATATATATATATATATATATATATATATATATATATATATATATATATATATATATATATATATATATGAATGAAGCCCCCATATTTAATGGTTGGTAAGTTGCAATATATTACATTTTTTTGATTTTTGGTTTAATATTTCTTTAGATAATCTAAGAAAAAACTCACCTTGGGATAAGAAACTATGCCAAATCAAAAAAAGAAATAATTGCCAAGACCAGTGGAAGCAATACAAAAAACATATACATATTTATAGATTTATAGATTATATATTTAAAAAAATAGAAAATGATAATGTGATTAAACCAAGCTACATATATTTACATGGGTAAGTTACAGTAAAGGAGTTTATCTTTCGTATAGATCATCTTGGGGAATTCGAGTTGTTATGTATGCAATGTACTTTGCTGCATCGATTTCCCAAAAAATGAAGAATAGAAGAATAGAAAGAGTGTCAATGCAATTTAATGAAAAAAGAAATCATATTCTGTAGGTGGCTTATCCTGTATTTAATTTTCTGACAGGAGACATTCAGAGGAATGGACAGACATATACAGTAGATAGCACTAAAGACCATATTTAAAATATTTTCTATAAATATATGCAATATCAAGGGGGTTTAAACAGTGAAAATCACACTAAAAAGTACTGATAAAGAAAGAAAAAAATACACATACACAATGGTTTTCCTTTAAATGTAATTAAAATAATACAATTATTTCCAGGCTTGGTCCCCTATTCTGTACTCTGGTAATAAATGTTATTTTTCCTGAATCTACTGAGGATTTAATTACACTAAATAAAAAATAATAGCAATTGCTGAATAAGATCACAATAAGCCCAACTACTTCTAGAATTTCATGTTTATATTAGAACACAATAAACAGGATTATTCTAATTGAATATTGAAAAACCATTTTGGAGAAAAACATAACTCAGTAATTTAATTTAATGAAATTCTCCTGACCATATATCATCTTATTAAGCATGGAAGACAGAAAAAAAATGATTATGTAACAGGCACTGAAATGTACTCATTATTTTTCAAGATTGGAAAGGATAAAATGCGGTTAAAAAAAAAAAAAGCTTTATTGAATTTAGGGAATAATTACTAATATGATTGCATAAAGTATTTGTCTCTCATTTAGTGTAATGTTTTGTATGTGAGCTAAAGTAACAACAATTGAAATACAACTACAAATGATAATTCTCTTTTATTATTATTATTACTATTATTATTGTTATTATTATTGTTATTATGATTTATATTATTATTATTTATATTATTATTATTTTTTATTTTTCTACTTTTTCTTCTTCTTCTTTTTCTTCTTCTTCTTCTACTTCTTCTTCTTCTTCTGATTATTATTATTATTATTATCATATTTATTTATTAATTTATTTATATTAACTTTTTTTTAATGTTTTTACTCAAATTGGTACAAAAATGTCCTTACTATTATTATCTCTATATTTTCTTATAAGACGTGACACATGATTTTCTTTCAAATTAACCTCATTTTACTGTTCTCCTAATATTAATGTCTTTTTCTACATCTCCTCATTATTATTCTTCTTAATAACAATAGTACCAAATGGTAATACTGTTATTATTATTATTCCTTCTGTTCTTACTTTAGTTTTCATTGAATCATCAGTCTCCGGGTCATGCAGTTTAATAGGCTGTATTGATTAAAGTTGGTCACGCATGGTTTGAATTGCGGGCTAATGAATTGGTCTGCTGAATCAGCCAAAATGTGTCAATTAAAAATTGACTGAGCCAGGGGAAAAAATTGCAAGTCAATGTGTGGTTATTCAGACAGCCGCGGGTGCTTCTTCCTGAATACAGTGCCCGACACTGAGGGTTCCGTCATCCATTGCTGGTCAGCCTTGATGGGAGAATTGATTGATTTCCTCGCATTCAGCTCATGGACACAAAACAACCACGTGTCATATAAATTTAACTCCTTAAAGTGATACTAAAGGTTCAGCTTAAAAAAAAAAAAAAAAAAAAAAAAATATATATATATATATATATATATATATATATATATATATATAAAACAAATGTTATACTTACTCTGTGTACTGGTTTTGCACAGAAAAGCCCCGATCCTCCTCTTCTCAGGTCCCCGCCGGCGCTCCTGGCTCCTCCCTCCTCCCTCCTTCACAAGCTGCTTGCTATGGGGGTACTTGTGCGCGCTCGCTCCCGAGCCACCTCAGTCCATAAGACACATAGAGTGTGGCTCACCCCAAGCCCCCAGCTCCCTCCTTACTGGCTGTAATTGACAGCAGCGGGAGTCAATGGCTCCCGCTGCTAAGTCTCAGCCAATGAGGAGGGAGAGACCCGGGAGAGCCATTGATCTTGTGCACATTGCCGGATAGGGTTCGGGCTCAGGTAAGTAAAAGGGGCAGTGGGGGGGGTTGCATGAATGAATGAAAGACTTGTATAGCGCTGCAAATGCGAACTGAATCACCTCAAGGCGCTCATCCTTCCTGTGTCGTCCAGCTCCTTAGAAGAGGTAGGTCTTAAGTTTTTTTCTAAAGGCCTGATGGTTTTCTTCCAAGCGAATGTTGGTTGGTAGAGCGTTCCATAGCCGTGGTCCTTGGACTGCGAATCTTCGGCCTCCCTTTGATTTGTAGCGGGACATTGAAGGCTATATGCATATTGAAGGTTTTTTACCTTCAGCCTTTACAACCATTATTTTTCTACAATAAGTAACAGAAGGAAAAAAAAAAAATAGAAAAAAATATTTTTTATTATCCAAACTTGGACTGATTGTTATGTATTTTACTTATAATCCAAGGAGTTCCCTAATAAAGTTTAAAATTTAATTTAGAATCATAGCTAGTTGCCCTATGTCACTATATAAGAAACATATTTTAAAAACATTTTTAAATAAAATGTTGAGTTATCTAATGGCATTTGGAGTTCAGGTAAGAAGTATTGTTTGAATAAATCTAAAGAACCTTTTTGTCTTCCTCTGGATCAACCACTGATATAGAGTTATGAGGATACAAGTTTATTGTCTTTTTTTTTTTTTTTTAATTAATGAACACTTGCTTTATTATTATTTTTTTATTTTTGGCGAAAAGGCTGGAGCATTGAGTGCATGTTTGCCATTCTCTGGGATCACAATTCTCAATGTTTAGCAGTACAATTTACAATAACATAATAACACACAATAACATTAAAAAGCACAAGAAACATATTTTAATAACCTTTTTAAATATAAATATAGTATTGTAAAAGGCTGAGTTATCTATTGGCCTTTGAAGTTCAGGCAAGAAGTATTGTTTGAAATAAATCCGAAGAACCTTTTTTTGTCTTCCTTTAGATCAACTGCTGAATTCGAGTTATGAGGATACAAGTTTATTGTCTGTATTTTTTTAGTTTTTAACCCGACTATTTTATTATGTGAGATTCCTACCAAAGTAGGCTGGGGCACTGAGTGCATGTTTGCCATTCTCAACCGGAATCACAATTCTCACTGTTGAGCGGTACATTTCACAATAACGTAATAACACACAATGACATTAAAAAGCAAAAGTTCTAATGTGTAGAAAATGTAGAAAAAAAACAATTTTTAAATAAAAACATAAAATTGTAAAAAGTTGACTTATCTAATAGCCTTTGGAGTACAGGTAAGAAGTATTGTTTGAATAAGTCTAGAAAAACTTTTTGTCTTTTTTTGGAACAAATCAATGAACATTTTCTTTTTTTTTTTTTAATGGAATAGATTTGTCTTTTTTAACCCAACTATTTTATTATGTGAGATTCCTACTAAAGTTTGCTGGGGCATTAAGTGCAATTCTCAATGTTTAGCAGTACATTTCCCAATAACATAATAACATACAATATTATTAAAAAGCATTAGAAACATATTTTAATATCATTTTTAAATAAAAACATAATATTGTAAAAAGTTGAGTTATCTAATGGCCTTTGGAGTTCAGGTAAGAAGTATTGTTTGAATAAATCTAAAGAACCTTTTTGACTTTCTCTGGATCATTTGCCAAATTAGTTATGAGGATACAAGTTTACTGTCTTTCTTTTTTTTTTTTTTTTAAGTCAATGAACATTTTCTTTTCTTTTTTCTTTTTTTCTTTTCAATCTTAGTTTATTTCAGAGAAAAAAGAGAAACATAATACAAATGGAAATGTAACAGAGAGAAAAAGTTTGCTATATTGAATTCTTACATCACGTGAATACATGAATTGTGCATAAAAGAAGAAAATAATGATACACATCTATACCATATATGAGCATCTGTATATAATTTGACATAAAGTCTCTGGTTAAACAACGAAATATCACATTGTAAACAAAGGTCTTTAGACACATGGGCAGTGTGTTGTATGCGTGGGATCCAATATAAGTTTACTCATGTGGTTTTGCGTATTGGTAATGTCGGAGGGAACTCCCCCCACATGATAAGCTGTCGGGACCTTTTTTGCTCACTTATATAAAGTATTTATGTCGTTAAACTAATCTGGTTATATGGTCTTTGTTCACATACTAAGAAAACCTAGTTCAAAACAGAGAGAGAGAAATATATAAAAGAAAGGATGAGAGAATCACTGCGAGAGAAGGCAAAGGATGAAGAAAGAAGTGGGGAGCACCCCAGCATGGCTAGCCAGTAGATGGTAATGGGGCATCTCTGACCCATATAGAAAAGTCGTCGGAATAACGAAACATTGCCCACGCGGTCCAGGTGATGGAAAATTGTTCCTCCTTCTCCATTTCCTGCGCCAACAGACGTTCCAAATCTCTAATCTGATCCATCTCCACAACCCAGTCGCCCAGAGAGGGTACCACTGTTGTTCTCCAGTGGCGGGGGTTCTTTTTTTCTTTTCAGTGAAAACATTTGTCTTTTTTAACCCGACTATTTTATTATGTGAGATTCCTGCCAAAGTAGTCTGGAGCATTGAGTGCATGTTTGCCATCCTCAACCAGAATCACAATTCTCACTGTTTAGCAGTACATTTCCCAATAACATATTAACACACAATGTAAAAAGTTGAGTTATCTAATAGCCTTTGGTAAGGTAAGAAGTATTGTTTGAGTAAATCTAAAAAAACTTTTTGTCTTTCTTTGGACTAATCGCCAAATTAGTTATGAGGATTCAAGTTTACTTTCTTTTTTTTTGTCTTTTTTAACCAAACTATTTTATTATGTGAGATTCCTACTAAAGTTTGCTGGGGCATTGAGTGCAATTTTCATTGTTTAGCAGTACATTTCCCAATAACATAATAACACAAAATATTATTAAAAAGCATAAGAAACATATTATTTTAATATTTTTTTAAAATAAAAATATAATATTGTAAAAAGTCGAGTTATCTAAAAGCCTTTGGAGTTCAGGTAAGAAGTATTGTTTGAATAAATCTAAAAAACCTTTTTGTCTTTTTTTGGATCAATCACCAAATTAGTTATGAGGATACAAGTTTACTTTCTTTTTTTCTTTTTTTTCTTTTTTTTAAATCAATGAACATTTTCTTTTCTTTTTTTTTTTTTTTCAGTGAAAACATTTGTCTTTTTTAACCGAACTATTTTATTATGTGAGATTCCTACTAAAGTTTGCTGGGGCATTAAGTGCAATTTCCCAATGTTTAGCAGTACATTTCTCAATAACATAATAACATACAATATTATTAAAAAGCATAAGAAACATATTTTAATAACATTTTTAAATAAAAACATAATATTGTAAAAAGTTGAGTTATCTAATGGCCGTTGGAGTTCAGGTAAGAAGTATTGTTTGAATAAATCTAAAGAACCCTTTTGACTTTCTCTGGATCATCTGCCAAATTAGTTATGAGGATACAAGTTTACTGTCTTTCTTTTCTTTTCTTTTTTTTTTAAGTCAATGAACATTTTCTTTTTTTTTTCATTTGTCTTTTTTAACCCGACTATTTTATTATGTGAGATTCCTGCCAAAGTAGGCTGGGGCACTGAGTGCATGTTTGCCATTCTCTACCAGAATCACAATCCTCAATGTTTAGCAGTGCATTTCCCAATAACATAATAACACACAATAACATTGAAAAGCATAAGAAACTTATTTTGATAACATTTTTACATAAAAACATAATATTGTAAAATGTTGAGTTATCTAAAAGCCTTTGGAGTTCAGGTAAGAAGTATTGTTTGAATAAATCTAAAGAACCTTTTTGTCTTTCTCTGGATCAACTGCTGAATCAGAGTTATGAGAATACAAGTTCATTGTCTTTTTTTTTTTTTTTTTAAATCAATGAACATTTTTCTTTTTTTTTTTTCAGTGAAAACATTTGTCTTTTTCTTTTCAATATTTTTTTTTTTAATTTTAAAGTTTGCATACAAGAAAAACACAGTAGAATGCATTTTAACCTATTTTGCGGTCACATAAACTCTGTGACAAAGTCTTGCAATTTTTGATATGTTGCCTTAATATTGACATGGATAGTAAATGAACATCTTATTAGAGGAAACTGGCTATTGGTCATCCACATGCGATCTCTCTATATGCGTCACAGTGGATGACCCTGAATTTGGGATTTACTCCCTCCTGGTAGTGTTCAAGCAGTGTATCAATCATTCAAAGTATAAGGACCAAAGTTATATCTTAGTGCAAACATAAAACAAACATAATTTAATATAAACAGTTCAGTCAGAGGGATACTTGTTATCCTTAACATATTACTGGGTTTGCTGACCCTCACAGTTGTAACTTCAGTATTTCAGATGGTGGCTTCTTCAGAGTACCATTTAATCCATGGAGATCAACGTTGTGACACCTTTTCATAGTTTCCTATGGTTGAGGAATGTAGAACCTCATAAGTACCGTGGGCCGTGGGTTGTGCAGATTACTTCACAGATGTTTGGAGCTTTTGTTTCTCTCCAGTGTCTGAGTATAATTCAGCAAGTGGCCAATAATATATGGGATACTACAGTTCTTTAGGGCGCGGGAATAGAATTCAGCTCACGGGACAATAATGCCATAACTGGGGATAGTGATTGGTTTATATGTTATTTTATTGTAGATGTTGTTGTTGATATTGTAGATATTAGTCTTTCAACCTGAGACCATAGTAAGCGTAGTTTCGGGCAGAACCACATAATATGAATAAGTGCACCAGTGCAACCACAAAGTCTCCAACACTCTGGGGAGGCATCGGGATAGATCTTCGAAATACGGTGTTGGGTTCAGGTACCAGCGAAGCATTATTTCTGATGCGTTTCCCAGAAGTTTGTACTCTTATGCCCTGTACACACGGTCGGATTTTCCGACAGAAAATGTGTGATGGGACCTTGTTGTCGGAAATTCCAACCGTGTGTGGGCTCCATCACACATTTTCCATCGGAATTTCCGACACATAAAGTTTGAGAGCTTGCTATAAAATTTTCCGACGACAAAATCCGTTGTCAGAAATTCCGATCGTGTGTACACAAATCCGACGCACAAAGTGCCACGCATGCTCAGAATGAATTAAGAGATGAAAGCTATTGGCTACTGCCCCGTTTATAGTCCCGACGTACCTATTTTACGTCACCGCATTCAGAACGATCAGATTTTCTGACAACTTTGTGTGACCGTGTGTATGTAAGACAAGTTTGAGCCAACATCCATCGGAAAAAATCCATGGATTTTGTTGTCGGAATGTCCGATCAATGTCCAATCGTGTGTACGGGGTATTAGTGGAAGTATAAATGAGATGTAAAATGATTCCCCAATGTTTAGTTGTGTATTCTTTCTCTATTTCCTGTTCCCAAGCTAACATTGATTGTGATTTAATACAAATATCTTTTTCTTATAGGCATGAGTAGATAATTGATATACCTTTGGGTATGGTTGGTAGTTGTTGGTAAAGTTGGGTTACTTTTGCAGGGAGTACTGTGAGTAGTTGGGGATTCTTCCTCAATAGGTGAGTTATCTGCGTGTATTTATATTGCTCTGTGGGAGGTAACTTGTATTTTTGTTGTAAGGTGTTAAAACGTTTAAGTGATGGGCCTTCCAATATCTCTTCTAGATAGGTAATTCCCTTTTGTTTCCATAAATTTAGGTTGATATCTGGTATTATGTGGGCTAGTGCAGAAATGGGGAGTTTGACTTTGCTGATATTTACGAAGGTGGACCCATGCTCTGATTGATGCTAGAATAGGTGGTGCTAGTTTACTGTCTAGAGAGGTATTGTGAAGTGCAGTAAGTAAAAAGCTGTGTAAGTTCCCCTTTGGAATTTGTGCTTGCTCTAGTTCAATCCACAATGCTTTGGAATTAGGTAGTATCCAGTGTTGGAGTTGTGCTAATAATAGTGCTAATATTGTTGCAAAATAATAGTCTTGCAAGTGTACATTTCCCCCCCGCCTTTCTATGTTTGACTAGCTTGCCAAAGGCGCATCTAGCCCTTCTGCCTTGCCAGAGGTATTTATTCAGTATTGGTTGTAGGGAATTAAAGTAAGAGTTGGGTAATGGGATTGGTAGAGTCCTAAAAAGATACAATAATTATGGCAATATCTGCATCTTAAAAGCTGCTAGTCTGCCCAACCATGATAATTCAGTTTGACCAAGTTTATTCAGCTTGCTCCCAAATGTATTCAGGAAAGGTGTGTAATTGGCTGATATAAGAGCTTCAGGTTTAGGAGTTAGTATGATGCCCAAGTATTTGATACCCTCCTGTCTCCAAATGTATGGGAATATTTGTGCTAGATTTTGTCTGGTCATCCTCCGGAATACCTAGATTTAAGATATAGGATTTTGTCTTGTTTACTTTATAGTACGATACCCCATTAAACATTTGAAATGCTAAGTGAACTGAGGTCAAGGAGGTTTCCACATTTGTAACCAAACCTAGTCATCGCTTGTGCTAAGAACTGCCAGTGTATCCTGTCAAACGCCTTCTCTGCGTCCAATGCTAGGAGCAGAGAAGGTGCTTTGTTTTTTTTGGCCAGATGAATCACATTTATCAGACGTTCGGTTGCATCGGCTGTCTGACGCCCCTTAGTGAATCCAGACTGGTCCACATCTATAAGAGAAGGTAGGATGTCCACCAGTCTGGTAGCCAATAGTTTTGCATACATTTTTAGATCAATATTAAGTAGCGATATAGGCCTAAAATTTTGCGGAGACTCTGGCTCTTTCCCTGGCTTTGGTAAAGCCACTATCATGGCCTTAAGCATCTCTGGGGGGAATGAGGAGAAGGCAACGGCAGAACTAAAGATCTCAACCAGATGAGTGGTTAAAATATCTTGAAATGATTTATAATACTCCCCTGTGAAGCCATCTGGGCCTGGTGATTTGTTGTTTGGTAGTGATTGTATTATCTATCGTACTTCTGGTTCAGTAATAAGAGAGTTCAGGTTAGTAAGATGTTCAGGGGTAAGTTTGGGGAGTTTAATTGTATCTAGGAATGTTTCTATGGTAGCTGCCTAGCTGGAGTCAATTGTGGAATGGTAGGGTCATTCTTAAGATGTAGTGATTCATAATAATAACTAAAGGCATCCGCTATTGCTCGGGGATGGTACTGTTTTGTTTGAGTATTGGGATGTATTATATATGGGATTTGGGTTTTATCCCTGTGTCCTCTTAGCTGGTTAGCAAGAAGTTTCCCTGCTCTATTGCCACTTGTGTAATAGGACAATTTAAGTCTCCTGGAGGCTTTTTCAAAGTCCTCCATGAAGAGCAGTCTGAGTTTATTACGTAATTGTGTCAATAGGTCTGACATTTGTTGGAAGGGGTGTGTCATACTTTGTTTTTCAAGAGCGTAAATTTTTTATATTAATTTTTCAGTTTGCTGCTTCCTCATCCTCTTAATTCTCTCCCTCTGCTGTATCACAATACCTCTTACAAATGCCTTATGAGCATTCTATACAGTGAATGGATTGGAAAACGATTCACGGTTATTCTTAAAAAATTTGTTAAGCTGTTGATCAATTTTTGACTTGGTCGGAGCATCCTGGAAAAGTCGGGGATTATATAAATGTGGGGTTGTAGGTGGTAGAGTCCCCTGCTACTAGTTTCACGAGGCATGGTCCGACCAAGTGATATTGAATTTAGCAGTTTTACATTTAACCACTTGCTTACTGGGCACTTAAACCCCCCTCCTATCCAGACCAATTTTCAGCTTTCAGCGCTGACACACTTTGAATGACAATTGCGCGGACATACAATACTGTACCCAAATGAATTTATCATTTTTTTCCCACAAATAGAACTTTCTTTTGGTGGTATTTGATCACCTTTGCGGTTTTTATTTTTTGTTAAAAAAATGTAAAAAGACCGAATTTAAAAAAAAAAAAAAAAATTTGTATATTTTGTTATAAAATTTTAATAAAAAAAGGTAATTTTTCTCCTTCATTGATGTACGCTGATGAGGCGGCACTGATGGGCACCGATAGGTGGCAGTGTTGGGCACAGATGGGTGGCAGTGATGGGCACTGATGGATGGCAATTATGGCCACTGATCGGTTACACTGATAGGCAGCACTGCTAGGTAGCACTGATTGGCACCACTGGTGGGCATTGATAGGTGGCACTTGTGGACATTGATAGGTGGCACTTGTAGGCATTGATAGGTGTCACTCATGAGCATTGATAGGTGGCACTGGTGGGCACTGTCAGGTGGCAATGGCAGATGGCACTGGCAGGGGGTACTGGTGGCACATATGAGGCAGAATTGCCTCTTCCTCTTCGGGACCGATGTCCCTTGCTGATAAGCCGGTGATCGGCTTTTTTTCTCCTTGTGCTGTTAGCGTGAGGAGAAAAAAACTATCACAGAGCTTTTGTTTTGATCATGTGATCAGCTGTCATTGGCTGACAGCTGATCACATGGTAAGGGGCCGGGACCAGCCCCTTACTCGGATCGGTGATCACCCAAGTCTCAGTGACTCGTGATCACAGCACGCTCCGTGCGCGCCCTGTAGGTGCACAGGGGAAGCTGTCATATGACGGCCTCCTGGAAATTCAGGTCTGCGCTGTAGCCGTCATTCGGCTATAGCGCGGATGTCAAGTGGTTAAACAACAACTATTTGTCTAGCAAGAATAAGTCAATTCTACTATAAGACCTGTGGCTATTAGAGAATAATGAGTAGACTTTCTCCTTAGCATTGAGGCATCTCCAGACATCATATAGCTCCTGGGATCTGATAACCAAATTTAGTGACAGTGGTGAGCGTTTAGGTGTTGAAGTGGAGTCTAGGGATGGATCGGGAGTAATGTTGAAGTCCCCACAGATCAGCAGCATACCCCTCTGTATTGAGCAAATTTTCTTCATAATCTTGTGAAAGAACCTGATCTGTCTTGTATTTGGAGCGTAGATATGTGCCAAAGTGTAGGTAGTAGAATTGATGTCACATACTAGAAGTATAAAGCGACCATGTGGGTCTGTGATGACCTTGTGAAGCCGGAAGGCTACTGTATCTCTCACTGCTACCATCACTCCTCTCTTTTTAGCTTCCGCATTGGCAGTGTATATGAATAGGAACTTAAGGTGCGTGCATTTAGGGGGAGACAGATTATGAAAATGTGTCTCTTGGACACATAAGATGTCACATTTGTGCTGTAGGGCATCCTTCCAAAGAGACCTTTGTTTGGCTGGATGATTAGGTCCTTTAGATTTAATGGTCAGAGAATTTACCGCCATAGGAGAAGAGTGTGGTAGTGCCTGATGTTGCCTATTATAAATGAGTCGCTTACTGTTGGCGGTCTCTTGGACCCTGTTAATTGGAGGGGTATTTTCTGATGAAGCTCTGAACTCCATGTTTCCAGCATGATGGTGCTCCTTGGTGCCCTTAAGGATGGAAGTACACTTCTGACTGTTGAAATATAAAGGTGAAGTTTACACGAACAATAAAAGAATGTAACAGTGGCAAATAGCCAAACAGCAAAAACAGGTGGTTAGGTGTGTGACTCATAGTCACTCAGAGGTGTATTGGGGGAAAAAAAAAAAGAACCAAAGAAAAAATACAGTTCGGATCAGAGGGAAATCCTCCCAAGTGGGTAATAGTGTGGATGAGCATTACTCTTATCCAGGTTAGGTATGAGTACGGGCATTCTTGTGTGTCACTGTACGCCATTCTGGGTTAGAGCTGGTGTAGTTACCATTTTGACAGGGATGTGTTTGAGGTTCAGGGACAATCCCCCATGCATTCAGCAGAGCCATGCCTTTCACAACTGAATCCATTAAGTGTTCTGTGCCATCTTTGGTAACAATCAGCTTCGTCGGGAATCCCCATTTGTAGCTTAGCTTGTGATTTCTAAGGGCTTTTGTGATATTATTCAGGTTTCATTTTTGGAGTGTGTACTGAGACAAGTCAGCATAGAATCGCAGGCTGGAGTATGGGGCAGGGATCTGGTCCCACTGTCTGGATGCTGACATTAACCTTTCCTTAGCGTGGTAAAAATGAAGTCTTAGTATGACATCTCTGGGTATGTTGTCAGATAGATAAGTGGGCTTGGGGAGATGGTGTACTCTATCCACTGTAAGGTCTAAGGAAGACATGTCAGGCATTACTGTGTTGAATAGCTGGGAGACATAATTGCGCAGGTCTTGCTGCTGAACAGATTCTGGTATCCTCCTTATCTTCACATTGTTCCTTCTGGACCTATCTTCAATATCCGCCATTTTAGCCTTAACCGTTTCTAAGTCATCTCATTACTTTCATTAGCATCTACTAAGTCATTGATTGTGGTTGCATATTCATTAGCATCTACTAAGTCATTGATTGTGGTTGCATATTCCCCTATCCTGTTCTCTATGTGCGATTCTCTATCTGAGACAGACCATAGCTCTGAGCTGAACTTGTGTACACAAGAGATCATATCTGAGTGGAGAGAGCTTCTTAAGGAGACTAACATCTCCTTCAGAACAGTGTCTATAACAGGTTGGTTATTAGTGGGGAACAGATTTATGGAATCTGGCAGTTCCCTGGTGTCATCCCCTGAATCATGGAGAGAGCTCACCTCATGATCTGTATCTGCGGCATCCATCTGGAATCTTGCCTTTTCTGGGCTCCCAGAAGACGGTGTAGCTGGCGAAGATTGTGGGCTTTTAGGAGGGCTGCTCCTTTTTTTGCATTTTCCCCTTCTGTGCTGGATTTTTAGGAAAGCCAGATGCCGGAGTGGATGAGGAGACGGCGCCATTTTGTTTAGGCCCAAGGGTGAAGAACTCTGTGAGTTTTTGAGGACGATTCCTCTCCTTCTTGCACCTGGGCATGATGGTGTCTTGTTCCCTGGTTTTTGTGGAGCAAGGTCGCTGGGTTTGGGTGAGATAAGATGGTCCTGGTAAAGAGATGTGAGCCATGTTTGTCCCGCTTGTACAGCTCTAAGCGTCCATCGCGGTCTCCGGCTAGCTTTGCCCCGCCCAAACATTTGTCTTTTTTACCCCGACTATTTTATTATGTGAGATTCCTACCAAAGTAGGCAGTAGCATTGAATGCATGTTTGCTATTCTCTACCGGAATCACAATTCTCAATGTTTAGCAGTGCATTTCACATTAACATAAGTACAAACAATGACATTAAAAAATCATAAGAAACATGTTTTAATAACATTTTAAAATACAAACATAATATTGTAAAAGATTGAGTTATCTGATAGCTTCTAGGCCTCATGCACCCTCGGCATTAAAATAACGTTATAAAAACGCCAGTAGCATTGCAGTGAGTTTTTCAACGTTTTTGCAATAGTGTTTTTTTGCGTTTATTAGCATTTTTTAGCGTTTTTCCACGTTAGCGTTTTTTAGCGTTTTTTTAAAAATGTATTTATTTATTTATTTTCAACGGATCAAAAACGTCAAAAAACGCTGGTGTGCAACGTTTATGAGCATTTATCGGCGCTTATCAGCATTTTTTAACGTTACAGCGTTTTTACAGCTGAAAACAGCTGAAAGACTCCTCTCACAACCCACTAGTTTTGTTTTTTTTTTAAAGCCAAAAAACACCCCAGCCAAAAACTGCTGATAACAGCCTATGTGTGCATGGACGCATAGGATAACGTGATGGGGAGTTTATTGACTGTAGAAAAAACGTCTGAAGCCAACAACAGCTGCTGTAAAAATGTCCAAAAACATCCAGTGTGCATGAGGCCTTAAGCCTCGTACACACGATCGGATTTTCGTTCGGGAATTGTGTGATGACAGATTGTTTGCCTAAAATCTGACTGTTAGTACGCTCCATCAGACAATTGTTGGCCAACTTTCCCCCAACAAATGTTGGATGGCAGGCTAGTACATTTTCGGTGGACAACAGTCTGTGTCAGATTTTCATATCGTGTATACACAAGTCCGTCACACAAAAGTCCAAAGTACAAACACGCATGGTCAGAATCATGCTCACCAAACACGACATTAGCAGAAGGTGCCCAAAAGGTGGCGCTCAAGAGCTGAAATTCCACATTGGACGTCACTACGTTCGTGTTTGTTGGCCGACAATTGTGTACCGTTTGTATGCAAGACACGCCCTTCAGACAAAAGTCTGGCGCTTTGTCTGCGGAAAATCCGATTGTGTGTAAGAGGCTTTAAAGTTCAGGTAAGAAGTATTGTTTGAATGAATCAAAATAACCTTTTTTGTCTTCCTCTGGATCAACTGCCAAATTAGAGTCATGAGAATACAAGTTTATTTCTTTTTCTTTTTTTTTTCTTTTTTTAAATCAATGAACATTTTTTCTTTATTTTTCTTTTTAGTGAAAACATTTGTCTTTTTTAACCCGACTATTTTATTATGTGAGATTCCTACTAAAGTAGGCTGGTGCATTGAGTGCATGTTTGCCATTCTCTGGGTTCACAATTCTCAATGTTTAGCAGTACAATTTCCAATAACATAATAACACACAATAACATTAAAAAGCACAAGAAGGGGGGCGTGTCCGGACTATGGAGGAGTGAGGACGTGTGCCTTCTCAGCTCCGCTCCACCGCAGCACATTACCAGCTTCACAGCGGAGGTAACACCCGCACCCGCAGCGAAATATGTCCCTGAGACACCGGGCATCCTCCCAGCCACAACGGACTGACCGATCGCGGCAATCCCAGCTAGATTCCTTCTACACTGGGCAGACTGGGAGAGGCCGCGAGCCTTCCAAGATGGCGCCGACCGGGAAGACACAGCGTGCTAACAAGGCCGCAAAGACCTCCGCTGGCCAGTCACAGCAACTAGATGACTCTCCCGCTCCATCTCCAGGGTCGGTGAGTGACTCAGTCCCCCTGATCTCTCCAGGCTCCCCCACTTCCCAAGACGGTGACTCCGCTGACCTGGATCCCCTGGCAGATGCAGATATCAGGCGCCATATTATGTCCCTACCCACGAAAGCTGATCTTGAACGCTTTGCTGACAGGGTAGAGAAAGCTTTTAAGAAGGATATTGCTCAGCTCAAAGCGGATACAACTCATTTAGGAGGCAGACTTGAAACTCTGGAACAGAAATTTGAGGAAACTCTCCCTGTCATTTCTAAGCTTCAGGACAAGTGTAACATACAGGGCCAACAGATTGAGGCCCTGCTATGTCAGCTAGACGACACAGAGAACCGCAGCAGACGGGCAAATATCAGGATAAGAGGCCTACCTGAAGCTACTGGGCCCAGGGACATATTCCCCACTCTGGAAGGAGTCTTCAAGGAAATATTAGGACTGCCTGCCACTGCTACAATCGAAATAGACCGCGCGCACAGGGCCCTGAAGCCTCCATCCCAGGATGCAAACAATCCAAGAGATATCATCTGTAAATTACATAAATATACGCTTAAAGACCGCATCATGCAAAAAATGAGGGGGAAACCCTATTTTGATTTTGATGGTGCACACCTGGCCTTTTATCAGGACATCTCGAGGCGCACTCTTATGCAACGTAGAGCACTACGCCCTCTCCTAACAGCTATCCAAGATGCAGGCCTGGTGTATCGCTGGGGATTCCCCTTCAGCCTTCAAGTCACCAAAGATGGTAGAACCATGACTCTTCGTAACAAAGATGACCTCCCGCACTTTCTGACTTCCCTAGATCTGGACCCGGTAGACTTTCCTGACTGGAGATGTTCCTCAGAACTGGGAAACGCCAAATTACCTACTCACCAACCGTGGCAACCCGCCAGAAACCAGAATCGCAGGAGGAATCGCAGGCGACATCTCTCTGAATCCTCGCTGGGAATGTCCTTACCTGGGAACTAGCAAACATGCCTCTCTGGGTCAAACGAACTGTTATTGGGATTTTTTTTTTCCCTATCTTTTTTCTTGTTTTATATATACCCAAGTGTTTTTCTTTTATACATATTGCACTTAGATTACCCCCTTAACATTAGCCGTAAGGCTACTTGATGGTTTGCACATTTTTTAGTTCCCTGAAGCTTCTTCATTTTCTCCATGTCTAACCGCACCATATCAGATGCGGTGGACGGAGACGGAGGACCTCCTGCCCTCTCTTTTAGACGGCACACTAACCCCCTAGTAGGCCACCCTGCTTTTTTTGGGCACTAATCCCCTTTGGGATAAGGGGTCATGGCTTGGAATCCCTCCCTTCTCTGGGGGGGTCTCCTCGACATGACCCTTAGTAGTTGTTTTACATGCGTAGATGCTATCATCCATACTGTTTTGACGGTTATGACTATGTTTTCATTTTCTTCTTCTCATACATGTTTTGTCTTCTCTCCCTCTTCCTCTTATCTCTTTCCTACCCCCCCCCCCTTCACTGCAGGTTGCTCCACCTTGCTGTCTGCAACGGGCCCCTCGCAAACCACACACATTGAACACCCACGTTCCATCCCATGGCCTCCCTACGGGTAAGTACATATAATGTACGGGGACTATGTTCCCCACACAAACGTAGTAAGCTTTGGGGGGAGTTAAAACGTCTGAAAACTCAAGTGGTTTTCCTCCAGGAAACCCACTTTACGCCAAAATCTCTTCCCAAATTGCCTACTCACCTTTTCAACCAATGGTTTATTAGCACATCCCCGACTCCTAAATCTAAAGGGACAGCTATCGCCATACACAAGGCATACCCTTTCCAGCCGACAGATCACGATACGGACCCCTTGGGGAGATATGTTTTCCTAAAGGGCAATATCGCTGGCCAAAAATATACATTCGCCACTATATACGCTCCGAATGCAGATCAACTTACCTTCATAGACAATACACTAGACCGCTTGGCTGAATTCAGAGAAGGCTTCCTAATCCTAGGGGGCGATTTTAACGTAAGCCCTGACCCAATGCTAGACACCTCTCATGCGAGACCCTCACACTCCTACGCATTTTTGAAGCACTTCCGCAGGACTATTCAGTCCCACCTGCTTACCGACAGTTGGCGGGCGCTTAGAGCACTAGACCGTGACTTCAGCTATTATTCTACAGTACATAACATATACACAAGAATTGACCACATCTATGTGGATCAAAATGTCCTTGAACTTTTACAGTCTGCAGACATTGGTTCCATCTCCATTTCCGACCACGCCCCAGTGACGATGGCCTTTTCCTTACCATCAGGCACACGGGGAGTTCGGACCTGGAGACTTAATGAAAATTTATTGGACGATGCGGTGGTGATGGCTGAGGTCACAGATACCCTAACTCATTATTTTGCAGAGAACCCCATAGGCGAGCAGAGTGAGGGGACGGTTTGGGAGGCTCACAAGGCTGTGGTTCGGGGGGCACTAATTTCCCAGGGCTGTAGACTTAAAAAGATACGACAGGCAGACTTTTTGAGAGTACACACCGAACTCCAAAAAGCAGAACTCAGGCACAAGGCCAACGGACGCCCTGAGGAACTGGAAAAGCTGACAGAGCTACGCGAACTGTTCCTACGCCTACTCGATCGTCAAACACGCAAACAATTCCGATTCATGGCACACAGGTACTATGAACACGGAAACAAATGCGGCCGCATGTTGGCCCGGGCCCTCCGGAAACGTCAAGCCCAGACATATATACATAAACTACATAGCGCTTCGGGAACACCGATTCTACACCCATCTAAAATTGCTGCTGAATTCTGAGCTTATTACGCTAAACTGTACAACATAGACTCTGACCCCTCCCCTACATCACGGGACATTAGACAAAACGCGATCCGAGACTACCTGACTGCAGCCAGACTCCCAACACTTACAGAGGAGCAATCCTCAGACCTAGACGCCCCAATTACCCTAAATGAGCTTCGTGTCACGGTGAACTCCTTGCCCAACGGGAAGAGCCCTGGACCTGACGGGTTCACTAAGGCATACTATAAAGCCTTCCTGACTCACCTGGAGACCCCCATGTGCAAGTATTTTAACTCTATTGCAGAAGGAGGAACCATTCCGTCAGAGGCACTTCTGGCACACATCACTGTAATCCCGAAAGAGGGCAAGGACCCCACCGTCCCCCTGAGCTATCGGCCAATCTCGCTCCTTAACCTGGACATTAAAATTTTAGCGAAAACACTAGCAAACAGACTTAAATACCTTATCCCTGACATTATCCACCCAGACCAAACGGGATTCATAACAGGTAGAGAAGCCAGAGACAACTCTATCAGGGCGGTACACCTTATTCACTGGGCCCGTGCCCGCCCTGAACCACAGCCTTACCTCATATTGTCAACAGACGCTGAAAAAGCGTTCGATCGCGTTGACTGGTCTTACCTGACGGAGGTGCTTCGATCACTGCGGATGGGTCCGAGAATGTTATCCTCTATATTAGCACTATACTCGGCACCTTGCGCACAAGTCAAGGTAAATGGAACCCTTTCAGCTCGCTTCCCCATCAGAAATGGCACGAGACAGGGGTGCCCCCTATCACCTCTACTGTTCGCCTTAGTGCTGGAGCCTTTGCTCTGCACAATACGCGCTAACCCTGATATTAAGGGTCTTACGGTTGGTAACACGGAGCATAAACTCTCGGCATATGCTGATGATGTCCTGTTCCATGTTTTCAAACCCCCTGATCTCACTGCCCAACCTGTGAGGGAGTTGAAGCTCTTTGGGTTTCTCTCAAATTTTAAAATTAATTTTTCAAAGTCAGAAATCCTTCCTATTTGCATGACATCCCAATTAACAACGAGCCTTAAATCAGCCTTTCCTTACACTTGGGCCACGTCGGCTATTCGATACCTCGGTATACAACTCACAGATAATTTTAACAGCATATATACCGTGAATTACCTCCCACTGCTAACTACCATCAAGAAAGACCTATCCCAATGGACACAGACGGCCTTCACATGGTTGGGAAGGGTGAACATAATAAAAATGAACATCCTACCACACATACTGTTCTTTTTACAGATGCTACCAATTCGACTACCCCGATCTTTTTTTGATAAAATATCTAGCATACTGTCTGAATTTACATGGAATGCGCGCAAACCTAGGATAGCCCTTCGAGTTCTACGGCGCTCGAAACAGAACGGAGGCCTGGGCCTTCCAGACGTTAGAAGATACTACTGGGCTATAGCGGTACAGAGAATGCTCAACTGGCGTTTCCACTCTTGCTCTAAGATATGGGTACCTCTAGAGAAATGTTTAGCGGGTAGAAATTTATCATATGCTCCCTGGCTGTCCCGAGAGCATAGAGGATTGTCGGAGACAACGTCCCCCTTGACAACCCAGGTACTGTCAACCTGGGATAAGATTAACCCGCTGCTAAAATTGGCTCCCTCGGTGTCCCCACTGGCCCCACTGGGAGGTTTCCTATGGTTCCCTCCGGGAGAACAAATGGGTTTTTTTGAATCATGGATAGAGGGTGGAGACGCCAGCTGTGGTAAACTTATGAAAGACGGTAAACTCCTGGGCTACGAATCTCTGCCTACAGGCTGACAGGGTACCCCAATGAACTTCTGGAAATACAGACAATTACATCACTTCTTCCAATTACAAGGCCATAAGATTAGAGACCCCTCGGCTCTCACCCACCTTGAAAAACTCTTTATTGCAGAAGAACCTACACCACACTTGGTCTCGGAACTTTATAAATTACTAGGCTCCTCATTCCCTAACACCACACCTGCTTTTATCAGACGTTGGGAAAAGGACCTGGGCATCGTATTTGCAAAGACAGACTTGACTCACTTATATCAGCTTACTCATTCATCCTCAATAGAGTCCAAGACCCAGGAAACAAACTTTAAGCTACTATCCCGTTGGTATAGAGTACCTGCGGACTTGGCCCGCTTCTACCCTTCCACATCCGAGCTGTGCTGGAGAGGATGTGGACAGAGAGGTACACTGAAACACATATGGTGGGATTGAACTCAAATTAAATCCTTCTGGGAAGATATACGAAACCAAATCCAAATAGTGACAGAGATAGAAATCCCTTTCTCCCCGACCCACTTTCTCCTGCAGGTCCCCCCGATCTCACTACGAAAATACAAGAAAAGTGTGCTGCCGCAATTATTAAATGCGGCTAGGCGCCTGATCTCAATCCATTGGAAAAAACACACGATCCCCACACGTGCTGAGTGGATCGGAAAGGTCAGTGAGATCCGAGAGGCCGAGGATTGGGTGGCGACCAATAAAGGCCACAAGGACCGATTCCATGACATCTGGATGTCATGGGCTGAATACACCTCAGACTCCACCACAGTGTCGTCTAGTCTGGACGTTGCACTACTGGAACTGGCAGACCCTACTCTCAGAGTACTTAGGCTTACAAAAACTCAACCCTGTAGGCAAGACCCTAAAACCTGACCTACCCGAGGAATATCGAACCCAGCTCCGAGGGGTCCATTGCAGAGGCAGAGGAAGCTTACCAGTATTTGCAGGTAACCTGACCCATTCCCTCTCCCCTTCCCATTTCCCCCCTTCCCTCTCCTATTCCCTCTTCCCCCCTTATTGTATCCCTCCTCCTCTCTTTTTTATTATTTCCTTCTTATTTTTGTGTCTCTCTATTTATTACTGTTATTTTGTTATAATATTAGGGAAACTCGTGCGAAATAGCTATTTATGGGCCGTTCAATATAGAAACGAAATCTGCTGGGGGAGATCTCTGGATTTCCAAGAGCCAGATAAATTTTACATGAACAAACCACTGTTGCGTGGTCACGGGGGTCTACGTGGGAGCGGGAGGCGGACTGATGGAGGTTTTGAGCCCCCCCTTCCTGCCCCGGGCGTGGGCCACCGGGCTATGTACCCCGCACATTCCAGAGAGCCCCTCAACTCAAACACACCCTCGCGAGCCCCTAGGCTGGCCCCATATCATTTACATATTTCATGAAAATATGGGGCTTCCAGAGCTCCTGATTACCCCCTTAGCGGGTCCCATAGAGTTATCCCTAGATTAACACCTTACATTAAGTTAATAGTAATGTATGTGTTTGTTCAACCCACATATTGAATATTGTTACTGATATGACCCTGCGAGGCCATTGCACTGCTACATGATTTGCACTGTTGGACATGCCATGTAATGTCTTGTTCTAAAAATAAAAAGTTATTATACAAAAAAAAGCACAAGAAACATATTTTAATAACCTTTTTAAATATAAATCTAGTATTGTAAAAGGTTGAGTTATCTATTGGCCTTTGAAGTTCAGGTAAGAAGTATTGTTTGAATAAATCTGAAGAACCTTTTTGTCTTGCTTTAGATCAACTGCTGAATTCGAGTTATGAGGATACAAGTTTATTGTCTGTATTTTTTTAGTTTTTAACCCGACTTATTTTGTTATGTGAGATTCCTGCCAAAGTAGGCTGGGGCATTGAGTGCATGTTTGCCATTCTCAACCGGAATCACAATTCTCAGTGTTGAGCGGTACATTTCACAATAACATAATAACACACAATGACATTAAAAAGCAAAAGATCTAGAATGTAGAAAATAAATAAATAGTAGATAATTGTCAAAAATGTGCATTAAAGATGATTACATCCTGAGAAGGATAACATTTCATTCATACGGAGATATCTATGTGTGATTATGTTAAAGGTTAAAGCGATTATTTTCTAAATACAGATCTAAAAATCTACAAGCAGCGCACATTAAAATGTATATATATATATATATTGAAAGTAGCATGTCATTTACAGAGATTGGATTGCTATTTTATGACAGTTAAAAGGGAACAGATATTAGTAATGAGACAATTGACAAAGAGAGAGCAAGCGAGCAACCAAGCAGGCATGCAAACAACAAGGAGATGGGACTTTATATGAAGCACATGCTTGCAAATCAATAAGTTGATGGATTAATAAAATGTTTTAATAATTCATATACAATGTTTAATAGATCATATACAATGAATAACATACAATTTACTAATGTCAGTATTTAAAACAATTAAAAATGGTAGTAACACTGGTAACAAAAAACATTACTTGATAAGTACAAGTCCACTCTCTCTTTGTCAATTGACAGGGATGGAAAGACACGACCTTACCAGGCCGCAATTTCATTTAAAGTCCCAAAAAAAGCCTTCTTGCTTTTTTTAGTACCAGTAATGAGACAATGTAGTGTGATGAGTAGGGTGCAGGTCCTCGGGCCTACTCTGAAAGTCTTGGGAGGGGGTGAACATAGGCCTTCTGGCTTGGTTCGCCCTATCTCATGGGGTCTCCCTTCGGGGGAGTCCCACCTAGTACTTGGGTGGGTCTGTTTCGGCAGACCTTCTATAGAACGGGGGTACGTCTGGTTTCGGCCAGATGGACCCATGTGAAGTACCTCAGTCCCCGTCTGGAGCCTAAGGCCCTGGGGGATCTGGGTAAGGTCCTTCCCTAGCGGAGGACAGTGTAACACCCTTTGCACGTTTTTTTGTTTCACTCTTCATGTGTGTGCACTTTTTTTGGCACCGGGTGGAATTTTTTGGGTGTGTTTTGCATGCCACTGGTTTTTTAAATAAAAAAATAAAAATAAAAATGAGACAATGTAATAGTAGATTTATGTCCCTCACTGGATGTACAAAGCTGGTAGAGATATCCCCAAAAAGACTTGCAGCTGTAATTGCAGTTAAAAGGCTGTTCTACAAAGTATTGACTCGGGGGAGGGGGGGGGGCGCCATACAAATGCACACCACACTTTTCACATATTTATTTGTAAAACATTTTGAAAACTATTTATCATTTTCCTTCCACTTCACAATTATGTGCCACTTTGTGTTGGTCTATCACATAAAATTCCAAAAGAATGCATTTATTTTTTTGGTTGACATGACAAAATGTGAAAAGAGGTATGAATACTTTTTCAAGGCACTGTAAGCTCATTAGTAGCTTGATCTTTTTAAGAAAGGGGTATATTGGCTGATTAGGTCTCACACTAAAACCAGCCATCATGCCAAAATTCTTAATTGATCATAGAGAGAACAGGTAAGGGGAGATGCCTAGAGAGAAATCCAAGAGTAGAGTAAATGGGCATATTACGATAAAATAGTTCAGAAACACAAAATGTTATTTGCTTAGTAGTAAGTGAATAAAGTGTATCCAAAATGAAAACATATGCGCACTAAATCACTCCGCAGAGTCCTACAAGGTTTATGCACTTACCCCTGCTAATTAGTGGGGGAGCCCTCTGCAAACTATCATACCACACAAAAAAAAGTAAAATGAGCTCAACCCCTACTATTTTACTTGAGTAGCTTCATTCTCCAAACTACTTCCTGTAACTTCAAACCTTTTCAATATCTCAATGGAGGAAAGAGAGTGGGCCATGAATATATGACAACTCCCATCTGCATAAAAACCTTATCTTTATTACAAAATGTTAAAATTGTACACATATACTACACATATCACAAGACATATAGAGTAGAGTAAATGGGCAAATTATGATAAAATAGTTCAGAAGAACGAAATGTTATTTACTTAGTAGTAAGTGATTAAAGTGTATCCAAAACTAAAACCCTTTATATTAGGAAAGGGTTAAAACCTTTATCAAACTGTTACCCCTTTTAAGTTTTACATACCTGGATGAGGTTGAGTTGATGAGAGGGCTTCCCTTACACCTCCTGTCCAATAGTACTCCCTGGCACTGGTGACAGGGAATGGTGGGTTGAGGGGTGGACCTTGTGGTAAGTCTGGATGCAGCAGATGATTTAGAGACTTTGTGGATACCGCTGAGATGCTGGAGAGGTTTTGTCCAGATCTGTGCAGAATGCTTTTTCACAGACTGGATACAGGAAGACAAAGGAGCAGAAAGCAGAATCATAGTCAAAGCAAGCAGGAGTCCCCCAAAACTGGGTAGCAGAGGTACCAATTTGGAAAGCAGAAGCAAAGATAGAATCCAGACCAAGGTCAAGATCAAATGGCAGCAGATGTATTAGGACACCAGACAAGGGGTGAAGTTGGGACACAAGCCAAGGTCAGCAGTGGGGGATACAGGTACGACAGGGTCAGTAGTCAAGTCAGGTCAAACACAGGAGAGTAGAAGTGTAGGTCAGAATCCAGACCAAGGTCAAGATCAAATGTCATTAGATGATACCAAGACAGCAGGTGAAGCTGGGACACAAGCTTAAGTCAGCAATGGGTGATACATGTACAGTGGAGTCAGTCAGGCAGGAAAGCTGGGTCAAACACAAAATTGAAGAAGCACAGGTCAGAATCCAGGCCAAGGTCAAGATTTAATGTCAGCAGAGGTATTAGGATGCCAGGCACAAGGTGAGCTTGGGACACAAGCCAAGGTCAGCAGTGGGAGATACAGGTATGACAGAGTCAGTAGGCAAGCCAGAATAAACATAAGACAGTAGACATGCAGGTCAGAATCAAGACAAAGGTCAAGATCAAATGGCACTAGAGGTACCAAGACAGCAGGCAGAAGGTAAAGCTGGAACATAAGCCATGTTTAGCAATGGGAGATACAGGTACAGTGAAGTCAGAAGGCAAGCCACATCAAACACAAGACAGAAGAAGCACATGTCAGAATCCAGGCAAAGGTCAAGATTAAATGGTAGCAAAGGTACCAAGGCAGCGGGCAGAAGGTGAAATTGGGACACATGCCACGGTCAGCAGTGGGAGATACAGGTACAGCAGAGTAACAAGGCAAGCTAGATAAAACACAAGATAGCAGAGGAACGGGTCAGGTTATGGGTCACAGGAGTTGACAACTACTAAACAACTTCCCCAGGTTGTGCTGAGGTTTAAACAGGGCAGTTGGCACCAAGCCACCCCGATTTGCTCTCACATGCACAAATGCAGGAGCGCACACATACATGCCCACAGATGTAAGAGCAGCCCTGACCCTTAGACATAAAACCGCAGGCTGCAATATACACACATACATAGATGTTCGGGAATGGCCATGAGTCTGAACTACCATAAACTGAGTTTCCACTAGGGAGGCTTACCGTCTTTTTATGTGCTGGTGACTATTGCCAAGTGAAAGACAATGGAATTGTGAGTTGTCACTGGAATAAGAATAGAGGGGAAATCTTCCAATGAGAAAATTGTTCTGGTGGCAACTGTCTAGGAGGGGATTGCCTCATTTTGTAGAGATTTCCTCTATTTTGGTTGAGTCTATGAAAAGTGAAAGCCCCCAGTGGGACACGGATTACAAAGAAAAAAAAACTGAGATTGTTAACTTTCTCCATCTACAGTGTCTTGAAAAAGTATTCACATTCCTTGAAATTTTCTACATTTTTTCATGTTACAACCAAAACCATAAATGTATTTTATTGGGATTTTATGTGATAGACCAACACAAAGTGGCACATTATTGTGAAGTGGAAGGAAAATGATAAATGGTTTTCCCAAATTTTTACAAATAAATATGTGAAAAGTGTGGGGGGCATTTGTATAGCGCCCCCCTGAGTCAATACTTTGTAGAACCACCTTTCTCTGCAATTACAGCTGCAAGTCTTTTTGTCGATGTCTCTACCAGCTTTGCACATCTAGAGAGGGACATTTTTGCCCAGTCTTCTTTGCAAAATAGCTCAAGCTTTGTCAGATTGGATGGAGAGCATCTGTGAACAGCAATTTTCGAGTTTTGCCACAGATTCTCAATTGGATTTAGGTCTGGACAGCTTTGACAGTGGTATTCTAGCACATGAATATGCTTTGATCTGAACCATTCCGTTGTAGCTCTGGCTGTATGTTTAGGGTCGTTGTCCTGCTGGAAGGTGAACCGGGCTCTGGAGGGGACTGAAGCTTCTGGCTCAGGCTCTTAACGGCGCGCTGAGAGGCTGAGCTAGCTTTAAATCCAGGCATCTGGGTGGATCCCAACATTAACCAATTGCAAACTCTGGGCGTGTTAGACATGCCCAAAAAAAGTCATCATTGTACACAGGATGGGTCTACTACATCCAGTAAGAGAGAGAAGGACGTGCCAAACTAAGTGCAGTATCCCAAAGATTTAATGCATAGGCAGGATTAAAAACACTTACAGAATAAAAGATAAATATGGGCTCATCTGTATATAGATCTCCGGGCTGTCATCCGGGCTGTCATCATGGGAATGTCGTGGGTGTGGTGGGTGTGTGTAGTGGTTTCAAGCCGCTCAGTTGGAGAGACAGAGGCAGTTCCTGGAGCCTCAAGGAGACAGGAAGTCACACTCTGGAAGCATGGAGTGTTCCACAGGTATGACGTCATCAAACGGAGACAGGAGATCACTGACAAGTGAAAGGCAAGGCTGCGCGTTCAAAACATTTGGTTACTTCTACTGCCCTAAAGTGGTAATGGCATGCCATTAAATAGTCTGTGGATAATGGTGCTGATCGGAGGACTACAAGGATCTGCAGTACCAAGGAAAACTTCAAAATAGATAACAACAGGTAATAAAAATGAATGAATGTATAAAAAGCATGGTATAATAGCATGGTTGTAAAAATGGATAATACTGATGATTTTATATAACTATAAAAAATAAAAAATCTAAGAATAAGAAACCTGATAAAAGATGACACAGTTGGGCAGATACTTACTAGCAAGATGGGACTTATGTATACGTCCACCCCCCCCAGAAGGACTCATAATGGATCGAATATCCATAGGGGGAGATGACCTTAAGGGTCCTCTGCGGAATAATCATAAATAAATGATGTCAATTACATGTGGAGATGAAAGTACACATATATACGTATTTATACATATTTATACACATACGGATATAACCATATATATATATACCCACGTACATATATATCTACGAGTTGACACGTGTGGGCATCTATCTAAAAGACATGGGGAATTGGACTGTAACAGGACCCTTCTCTTAAATGGCTATAATAAAGTGTGAGTCTCAGTTTCCTCATTCAACCCGCCAGGAGTGAGGGTATTGAGAGGGTATATCCAAAACGTTTCCTGTTAACACAGGCATGTGAAACGTTCGGCAGTGAGATATGAGGCAGGGATAACCTCAATAACCCAAACCCCCAGTCCCTCAGTGGACTGTTGGTGATGTTCTAAGTAGTGTCTAGGGAGGCTGTGTTGGTCCGAACCACCCTCAATAAACCTGCCTATGTTAACCAAAGCGCTGTCATAGAGGCCTGATAGTCCTACCAACATAGAATAAGCCACATGGGCATGTCAGACAGTATACAACACACTCGGTAGAGCAGCTGTAAAATTTGTTGATAGGATAAATTTTACCTTTAACTGAAAAGGATTTTTGGCCATGTTGAATAAATTTAGGCATAGTGCTTTTTTACACTGATACATACCAGTGAGAGGGATGAAAGTGAGAGTATGATTACTTATGATTACTTATTACTTATGATTACAAGGATCCTGCAATTTTTTAAGTTTATTCGGAGCAAGTTTGCTTTTGATATTTCTAGCCCTACAGTATGATACCTGAGGATTTATTTTTTTTTCAGTTGGCTGGACTATGTCTGAATACAGTTCTAATGCACCAGTTTTTTTCCCCTTTCTACTACATCCAGTTCTTCTGCCCTGCTGCCGAGATCACCCCCCCCCCCCCCCCCCCCGTCCCAGTACACAGTAATTCATCTCTGATTAATCACAGCTGCATTGCCGAGTACACAGAGAATGTCCTGGAAGCAGGGGCTGTCAAACAAAAAAAAAAGCAGTGTGTCGACGTTTATCAACAACATTGCTCAGCCACAAATACAGAAAACTACAATGAGACATTATGTAGTATGTAGATAATTAATGCTTGGGACTTTGCGTGAGGACAATGGGGCCTCCCAATACCCCTCCTCCATCCCGATTCAATGAAAAAATATGAAAGAACAGATGTGGGACTTTGAATGAGGCACAAGGGGGCAAAAAATGTAAATTGGATAAAAATGCGATTTATTCTTGAATTGATACAAAATTTCATGTTATTACATACATATTTAGGCACGTGGCTCTATACATGCTGGCACATGGCTCTACAATGATAATATAAATCATCCAAGAAATATAATTCAACATGGGTTACAAAGGCAAACATAACATGCAATAGGTAGGAACGTTCATACGCTTATGATGGATCATTGTGTATACAAAACGGTGGATCTGAGCTCTACGTCGTTTCGGGGCCTTATAGCCCCTCATCAGGAGCAATAACTGTGGTACCATCTATAGATTTAGGGAGATAGCAGTATTAAATAATGATAAAAAACAAATGGGTAGTAATAGAATAAAACTAAGTACAATTTTCTCACCAGAGACATGGACTCACAACACGCATGCGCGGAGGTAGCACGGCCCCACATGCCCAGCCAGCCTGTATGCCAGGGTCCGAAGCTGAGGGAGTGTAACTCAGCGGCGCCACCCACACAGGTGGCCCCCCAGACTGGGTGGATGTGGGGAAAGGGGATGGGATGGACGAGGTTTATGGCCTCGTGAGGAGGAAGGGAGGTAAACAATTTTCAACCTATAAAAAACAAGTGTGGGGATTACTGTGTGAATATCCAATAATGTGTGATGCAGAAAAGAATGTGAAATGTGAGGTGAGGTGGGGGAGAGAAAGGGAAAAGGGAGAAAAAAGGAGGAAGGAAATAGGGGAAAAGGGAGAATGGTCAAGAAAGGGGGGCAAAGAGGAATAGTAAAGAGGGAAGAAAATAAAGAGAAAGAAACATAAGGAACAGAGGGTGGAGGAGTGTGGGAGAGGAGGATGGAAGGGAAAATGAGAAATAAGTGAAGGGAAAAAGGAAAAAGAGAAAAGAGAGAAGGTGGAGAGATGAGGGAAAGGAAGGTGTCACAGTGAAGAAAGGGTGAAAAAGTCAAGGAGAAAACCGGAAAGTGAGAGAGTGAGTGAAAAAAGGTGAGGAGAGACATACCTGTTGGTGAGGATGAGGGCGAATCAGCCAAGGCAATGATGGTGGGAGTGAGGGATGGGTGGGGTGGACTTGTGGAAGCCCAAGCTGGAAGGGGACACTGCGGGGGGCACCGCCGAGGATAAAACCCCCAACGTCCAGCACCAGCTGCCCGAGAGATGGCCGGGAGGAACCCCGACCCCGCCAGCTACGACCCCAACTGGCCGGTCGTGGGTGTGCCTCCAAGCCTGCCAAGCTCTGGAGAATGTGATCTCAAGCTGCCGTTATATGGCGTCCCAGGACGCCATATAGCCGGCGCGAGGTGCGTGACGTCGACGCGCAGTGGGGGAGGCCCCGCCCACCCTGGGTAGGAGGGGCGGGGGGGACCAACCACAGTGCGTGTCTCTGATTCGGACCAAGGGGACAACGGCCAACGGGACAAGCAGGAGCCCAAGCCACCACAGCGCACACGGGAGGAGAACCCATGTGGCAGGGGACAAAACAGACACATTTAGCCCAAAATGAGACTCAATAAAAAGCTTGAAATATGATTTTGATAAATTAAATGAAACGTGTATACTAAAGTAAAAAATATAGAGTACGAAAAAATGGGAAACATATGTGAAAAAATAGTTTCAAAGCATGCGACCTTGTACCTCCATCCCTATTCATTATGTAGTATGTAGATAATTAATGCTTGGGACTTTGCGTGAGGACAATGGGGCCGCCCAATACCCCTCCTCCATCCCGATTCAATGAAAAAATATGAAAGAACAGACGTGGGACTTTGAATGAGGCACAAGGGGGCAAAAAATGTAAATTGGATAAAAATGCGATTTATTCTTGAATTGATACAAAATTTCATGTTATTACATACATATTTAGGCACGTGGCTCTATACATGCTGGCACATGGCTCTACAATGATAATTAAAATCATCCAAGAAATATAATTCAACATGGGTTACAAAGGCAAACATAACATGCAATAAGTAGGAACGTTCATACGCTTATGATGGATCATTGTGTATACAAAACGGTGGATCTGAGCTCTATGTCGTTTCGGGGCCTTATAGCCCCTCATCAGGAGCAATAACCGTTGTACCATCTATAGATTTAGGGAGATAGCAGTATTAAATAATGATAAAAAACAAATGGGTAGTAACAGAACAAAACTAAGTACAATTTTCTCACCAGAGACATGGACTCACAACACGCATGCGCGGAGGTAGCACGGCCCCACATGCCCAGCCAACCTGTATGCCAGGGTCCGAAGCTGAGGGAGTGTAACTCAGCGGCGCCGCCCACACAGGTGGCCCCCCAGACTGGGTGGATGTGGGGAAAGGGGATGGGATGGACGAGGTTTATGGCCTCGTGAGGAGGAAGGGAGGTAAACAATTTTCAACCTATAAAAAACAAGTGTGGGGATTACTGTGTGAATATCCAATAATGTGTGATGCAGAAAGGAATGTGAAATGTGAGGTGAGGTGGGGGAGAGAAAGGGAAAAGGGAGAAAAAAGGAGGAAGGAAATAGGGGAAAAGGGAGAATGGTCAAGAAAGGGGGGCAAAGAGGAATAGTAAAGAGGTAAGAAAATAAAGACACCTTCCTTTCCCTCATCTCTCCACCTTCTCTCTTTTCTCTTTTTCCTTTTTCCCTTCACTTATTTCTCATTTACCCTTCCATCCTCCTCTCCCACACTCCTCCACCCTCTGTTCCTTATGTTTCTTTCTCTTTCTCTTTCTTTTCTTCCCTCTTTACCATTCCTCTTTGCCCCCCTTTCTTGACCATTCTCCCTTTTCCCCTATTTCCTTCCTCCTTTTTTCTCCCTTTTCCCTTTCTCTCCCCCACCTCACCTCACATTTCACATTCTTTTCTGCATCACACATTATTGGATATTCACACAGTAATCCCCACACTTGTTTTTTATAGGTTGAAAATTGTTTACCTCCCTTCCTCCTCACAAGGCCATAAACCTCGTCCATCCCATCCCCTTTCCCCACATCCACCCAGTCTGGGGGGTCACCTGTGTGGGCGGCGCCGCTGAGTTACACCCCCTCAGCTTTGGACCCTGGCATACAGGCTGGCTGGGCATGTGGGGCCGTGCTACCTCCGCGCATGCGTGTTGTGAGTCCATGTCTCTGGTGAGAAAATTGTACTTAGTTTTGTTCTATTACTACCCATTTGTTTTTATCATTATTTAATACTGCTATCTCCCTAAATCTATAGCTGGTACCACGGTTATTGCTCCTGATGAGGGGCTATAAGGCCCCGAAACGACATAGAGCTCAGATCCACCGTTTTGTATACACAATGATCCATCATAAGCATATGAACGTTCCTACCTATTGCATGTTACGTTTGCCTTTGTAACCCATGTTGAATTATATTTCTTGGATGATTTTAATTATCATTGTAGAGCCATGTGCCAGCATGTATAGAGCCACGTGCCTAAATATGTATGTAATAACATGAAATTTTGTATCAATTCAAGAATAAATCGCATTTTTATCCAATTTACATTTTTTGCCCCCTTGTGCCTCATTCAAAGTCCCACATCTGTTCTTTCATATTTTTACAATGAGACATTGTTTCATTTTGTATCCTTCTGTTTGTTCATCTACAGATCAAAGGGTTGAACTTTGATCTGCAGATGAAGTCAGTTAAAGCAACCTGACAAGTAAAAAAAATGTTGTTTTTTAAATTAAATGTTCTGCTGTTAAACCCCTTATTAACCCTTAGTTAACCCTAATCAGCCCTAATTAACTCCATATTCTCCATCCCCATTCAATTATAATTTTCCTGGTGACTTTTTTTTTCTATTTTATCAACTAATATTTAAACTTTTTTCTGCTTTTGTTTGCTTTGTTCATTGATATTTTTTACACCTTTTACATATATTTACACGTATCACACTGAAAAAAGCGCAAAATTAAAAAAAAAAACATTTACTTTATTTGTAAATACTTTTGCAATGCTTTATAAAAAAATTATAATTTTAGTGTTGTTTTAACCACCTCCCCCCTGGGCACTTAAACCCCCTTCCTAACCAGACCAATTTTCAGCTTTCGGTGCTCTCACATTTTGAATGACAATTACTCAGTCATGCAACACTGTACCTATATGAAATTTGTGTACTTTTTTTTCACACAAATAGAGCTTTCTTTTGGTGGTTGTTAGGTTCGGTTCTTTTGGACCTCTTAGCCTAGGCTCGGACACTGGGTGTGTGGATTTCAACCCCTTCACCGGTGAGGTAAACAAGACACATACACAGGTTGTACGTGAATAATGAATACAATTTAATGCTTGCTTTGGAGCAGAATATATACAGTAACTGTCACGTACTCCACTCGTGGATGGGCCAATCAAAATACAAGTTAAAGTTATACATTATACATCATAGCATGACTTCCCTTTGCGTGTTACCACATAGCGTTCTTTAGCACACTTCCTTGGGGCTCATCCTGTACAGACTAAGCTCGTGCGTCACTTAAACAGAAGCGTGTAACCACATTCTAATAATTCAAATGTCAAGGCCTGTGGCTGAAACAAATGTATGAAAAAAAAGAGAACTTATCTTAAACTAACATCTAAATTTATATTTTTGCTTCCGTAACTAAAAAGCAGAACTTAAAGTCTAGCTGGAACATCACAAAAGTTAAAAGTTCAATTAAAGTACAGGCTTTTATATATCTACTTATAAATCAAAAAAGCAATTTTACCCTTATAAACCTCCCTTTGATCATGTCGTCTATCTAGACGTCATTGATCAAGTCACATAGCATTATCATACCATTTCTCTTCTTCATTTGGGGGGAGCAATGAAAGGAGCAGGTTAGGGTCCGGGGTGGGCTCCTTTAATACCTTTAGTTTTCCTGTTTTACCCAGGATACAGAATACCAACTTAACAACTAGGTATATGGCGAAAAACAGAACTATTATCAAGAGTAACACTATGCCTATCTTTTTAAAGAACCCTGTAATGTTAGACCAAGCTCCTCCGAACCAACCTCCCACACCTGAAAAAGGATTCCAGTCATCTGTGAATGTCCTGGCCTGTTCTAATAGTATACCTCTTTGAGTGGCATGGTTCTGTATTATATCATGATAATCAGGTACAGTCAAATGTTCAATTGGGGTAGTAAAGTTATGGATATAAGTACAACACATTTCCTTATCATCCATAAGGTTACATAGACCAGTAATAGCAGCTAACATTTGCTCCTGATGTATAATAATAAGTTCTTGTTGCATTCTTAGTTTAAGAGTTTCTTCATTTAATAAGTTGATATCTCTGGATGAGGAGTTTATTAAACCAAGTATGATGTCAGTGTATCTATCTATATTCTCCAGTGCAGACCACATTCCTATTCCTCCTATGGAAGCTAATAATTTCTCCCACCAGGTAGTGACCGCTCTCTTGGGGCGCGAGAATGAAAGTGTCCCATGGGCTGGAACCATGTGGACAGTTTGCGAATCCCCTGATATACCCATGTATGGAATCATTCGAGCTAGGGTGCACCATCCTCCTGTCTCAGAGTCGATGGGGATAGGGATGGAGGTGTGACAGGTGAGACCACAACACACCATCCAACCTCTAGGCAGGTGTGGAGCGGGGGAAACTTCTTTCTGGACACTGCGTCCTGAACGAAGCCCTACCAAGCATAGCCAGTCTCCTAAGCTTGGAGTTGAGTCAGGTGTGAAGAAGGGGTCTCCCATATGATAGGTGTCCAGCCAGTCATGCAAAGGTGTTTTATCCATTCCAGGTCTGGCATGAACACAATCTGAAATACTATAGAGTGTATAATTACCTACTCTTTCATCCGCATCAGCGTTCGTGGTAGTATTCAACCCCACGATTTCAAATGATCTATCTGCCAAGAACTTTTGTACATCTCGAAGTGTAAAGTTTACTTTTGTGTTCCTGCAAAATTCTCCATTAGGGATTCCTCCTTCTATCAGTGATGCACCATTTAAGAAACAAAAATCTGGCTCATCAGTGTAACCTGAAAAGATAATGGGATTGGGCCTAATAGTAATATTAGCCATTTCATTTATATCAGTTTGATTGGTTAGTAGTTCCAGACTAAGAGGTTTTCCTACCATGGGCATTTGGGTCCTACCCGTTCCCGTATGGGAACACACCCAGCAGGGTACATTCTCATGTCGACTAAAAGATCTCCCAAATTGATATTGTAGTTTAAAGTAGTGGGGAATTTCTGACAACAGA